>NW_018164944.1:384823-385311 GCF_001263595.1 Phalaenopsis equestris | reverse complement strand
TATATATATATATATATATATATATTGGAGCAGTAATACTCATAAAATAGGTAAGAGTATAATTAGAGTAGTGTCTATAATGATTTGCAGTGTGGAAAATATGATTTATAAATTGAAGACAAAATTCTTCCAAAAGATTTAATTAAATTATGTGTGGACAATTTCAAAAGTCCCTCTAAATCAAAATCACAAAATAATGATGAATAAATAAAACATAAAATCAGCTCTAAAAATTCATAGAAAATTAGTAAAAATAAAATAAATATATGAAAGTCTTATCATATCTAAATGAGGGCACTATAAGTACATACAAACATTAAATTAGTTATTTCAAAAGTGCATGTAGGGGTTAAAGTTAGGATCATTTTCTATAAAGGGTAGTCAGACTAATGTCCCAATAAGCAAAGTTGTAGCTGGCACAATCGAGCCATGTCAACTATATATTTATCATTTATGCTAAAAGTGATATATATATATATATATATATA
>NW_018164944.1:379417-384792 GCF_001263595.1 Phalaenopsis equestris | reverse complement strand
TATATATATATATATATATATATATAGCCACAAGTTTTTTGGGGGACATAGGATCTTTTTTTTTCATTTTTGTATCATATAAAATGCCACATATATAATGCAATCATATCATTTTATCATAGAAGTCATTTATCTCATTTCTCTAATAATGTGTCATTTAAGTGATAGCAAAATAAGTTCCTTTGATATAAATAGAAGCTCACAGAGTAATGCAAGTGAATGATAAAAACCAAAACAACATTGATCATAACTGACAAAACTTAATGAACTTTATAGTAATAAGATGTCATGGAATTATAAGGATGCTGTGAAATTATTGATGTTGAATCTATAGCATTATGCAAAGATAGTGATTTTATTGAGAATTTTTCCAAAGTAGCACATTTTAATTATCATTTATCATTAATTAAAATGGCTATTATAAGAAATGGCCAAAAGGTGGGGAAAAGAGGAAGAAAAAAGATAAATTTTTTCAAACTTTATTTTCCATTCAAAAACATCTAAATCATAAAATATTTTGAGGAACATCGAGTAAATTAAGGTCAATTTATATAAACATTCTTTATGTCGCTCCCATGATAGTTAATAATATTTAACGAGTAAAAACCATATCCTTGCATCGTGGGATTTTCATCAAAGAAGAGTAAGTTATAATCATGTTATGTTGGTTGATATCAAAGTACATGTAAAGCTATCAAGTTATGAATCGAAAGTGAGATCAAGCTTAGCACTACTAGTAAAAAATATGTTATTGATATGTTGAGGAGGTGGGAGAAGTGCTTTCGGAGAGAAACTAATACCTAAAAATTAATAATAGGGAATGGCAAGGATCTCATGCTTTTGAAAGGTTTCCTTCTTTTACTTGCCATGTTGGCTATTGAAATTTGATTAAAGATATCTAAATTCATCAATGATTTGTCATCATTAAATCAATTATTTTTCACTCTAAACACAGTTAGTAATATCGACATTAGAAATATTTTAGAATTGTTGAAGAGGAAAGACGAAAAAAGACTAATTTTCAAAATGAAGTTATCAATAGAGGAGCAATAACAAGCAAATTATATTATTCCCGTCACTTATAAAACTGATTATTATTATAACACTCAATATTTTACAAAGAGATTTACTAAGTGACATTCATCATTGATATTATTATTGGTTCCCTGCAGTATATTTAAGGAGAACTGATCACTCCATTTTAGATCCGAGCCCAACATAATCATTAGGTCCATAGGGCATAAACAGTTCTGGCAAGAACCATTTTTTTCTCCTTGGATTATAACCCATATCCTTACAGAGTTGATCATTGTACCATATATGTATGACCCCTATACTTGATCTTCTGTAATGTTCGCGACTATATTTCTTCATGTATTTATCCCATTCCTTCACATCTTCCTCCATCAATTTTATACGTGGTAGTCGAAATCCACCTTTAAGAAAATATGATAGCCACATTGCCCTGATCTCTGAAGTATATAAGTTTGAGTAGCTCTCTGAGTATCCGATTATCGCCATTTGTGGAATTCTTGGATGGATACATTCTCTAACATATATAAATGTATTTAAGAAGTTAAGCTTTTTAAATCAAAAAATTGTAAGTTTAATATCATAAATTTGAGCAAGCCATAAACAATTTAAAACAGATTTAACTACAAAAAAACCTTAGTTCATACTTATTTTTATATGCAGCAAAAAGCAATTCAGGATATTCTTCTTCAATTGTAATTAGGATGGACATAGAAGAGTATATTTAACCATTCTAGCAAATAATGCATCACTTAATTGTGTTCAGCTCACAAATGCTTGATCATTTTACATGTATGTAAGTATGTATTTCTATGTATGTGTGCGTGTGGTCGCTCATATATGTGCTACATATACGATATACGATAACATATAAATTCTATTATATATTTATAACTTTCAAGTAAATCATATGATCATCATGAAAAGTTCTTTTTTGACTCAATAATTTAATGAAGCTTTGTGTTGGCTCAAACTAAGAGCTTAATACCCATACTTCTCATACATACATTTCCAATTGTGATTATGGGTGCATTCATTGTATTAATATATACTTTTTTAGTCACTAGCATTTACATACATAAAACTTATAAATTTTACTTTTTACCCAAAATTTTCATATCGCATCAAAAATACTATCATTTAAATCATAAAAATGTCACACACACACACACACACATAAGAATTGAGTGGTATAATTCAAAGTTTACCTATAAAGTGGAACGGTATTTTCCGAGGAGCCTGTCACAATCTCTTGAATTGAGGGAGATTTGAAAATATTTCGAAGCTTTTGATCACCCTTGTAGCCAGTAGCAAAGATAACTAAATCAGCCTTTATAGGCACAGATTCACCTTCCAATATTACGCCATCTTGACAAAACTCAAATTTCTTTGAATGTTTCAGAAGGATGCTCTTATTATTCACCCTTTCATAGAATTTTTCGGGCAATATAGCAACTAATATGCTGCTTGCTGCTTCAAAGAAGCTGTGGTCAGGTACCATTCCATACTTCTCTATGGGAGTGATTTTTTTGATATAGCTCTCAACAATCTTAGATATAACCCACCGCTATATTGAAGCAAAAAAAAAAAAAAAAGATTGAATGTTATGCTAAATTTAAGAAAATAAATATAGAGAAAGAAGTTGGCGTAGAGTATTTACTAAAGGAGTAAGCATAGTTGCCAAAAGGCTTAGTATGGTTCCCTCTCCAGGCTTGTGAAAGAGCAGTTCTGAGAAGCGAGTACAACAGTAGTAACTGAAAGGGATACCACAAACTGAGAAATCTAGTACATTCCATCGTTTAGTTCGAACAATCATCGTACAAGGAAGATCCACACCTACAAGTGCACATTTAAGAAAACCGAGAAAAAGGTTACAATCCACATAATTTTTTTATGTGTTTACATATCTAACACCTAAAGTTTGATATTTATATTTCTAATACTTTGATTTTGTAAACTTATGCAAGAAAAAGTTTATTGCACGTTTAAGAAGTTAATAATAGTGGTATTGCTGATGCAATATTAAGGATCTGAGTGGTATGCCTGTAAATACTGAAGTTTATGTGTTAGAAATGAAAATATAAAAGAATTGTGTGATAATGTTGGTAAAGGGCAGAAGAGCCTGAGGTTTCTGCACCGCAGTTTTTCATGTTTTATAAAACACAGGCAAAACTTTTGTCTACGTTTACAAAAATCTGCAGCTCAAAGCTACGTTTTCGCATCTAACCTGACTACCAGAGTTAACTGCTAGAAAGATGCGGTCTAACTAACTTTTTTTTTAAAAAAAATTTGTAATAGCCGCATAGCTTTTTGAACTGTAGCTTTATTTTTCAGCAGCTTCACAGTTGCTTCTTCAAACAGCTACAGTTGCTTCTTCAAACAGCATCAGCTACCCCAAACAGATCATGAGTTATTTTACGTATGTGTGTATAGATGGTTGATGATAATAATAATGACCATACCATTAATATCAGCACATTCTGCAGCAATATCAAGAGCGGATTTGAGGAAACCGATGACAACGATACGTTTTCCATTAACAAATTCCATAGCAGCAGTGCTTCCCATATTGGCTAAGTCCATGGAGTGGATCACCTTGCCATTGAAGACGAAGACCTCAGGGCCTTTATTCTTCCTTTATTCTTTGGAAAGTCAGGAATATTTGGAAGACCACTGAATCTTCCTAAGCAAATTATAACAAAGTCCATGACATGCTCCTATAATGGGGAAACTAATGTTAGTTTGCAGTAGTACAACATTAAAATTTACTTGCATACCACACAATTCTTATCTATTTACAATAACTAAAACCTAATGTTTGATAGTTACATTTATAACACTTTGGTACCATAAACTTATGCACGGCAAGGTGTATTTCTTAATAAAAGAAGTTAATAATGCTTGTATTTTTTATGTGATGTTAACATTTTGAATATTATATGAGTAAATGAGAAAGTTTAGGTGTTATAGATGTAAATGCAAAAAGAATTGTGTGGTATGTATGTAAATGTCCCAATTGTGTGAGATAATTATGATATGGGATTTAAATTATTATTAAAATTAACGAAATTATAGTATAAACTTAACATTATTGTATTTCATTTATATGTAAACATGAATGTTTAAGAATTGTGGACATGTTTTCAAAAAGAATGGTTAAGTTCATGCGAGGATAAAACTTTAAAACTTACAAAAAAAAAAATTACATACATACCACACAATTTTTATACATGCATTTGCATATCTAACGCCTAAATTATTCATATTTACATTTATAACACTAGTGTGATAGAACGTACATGAAAAGGTATATTTCATTTTTAAAAAGTAAGCGATAGTAGCAATTTTTGTATGATACTAATAATTTGAGTGATATACATATAAACATTAAAGTTTACGTGCTAGATACGTAAATACGTAATAATCGTGCGGTATGTATGTAAATGCCCCTCAAAATAAGATGTTTAAGAACTGTATATAGGAAATTTGATAGCATGAATCTCGAGAAAATCAAACGGGCCAGAATAGAAGGGAAAAGACGAATATTAATTTGATGAAAAGAAATATACAAGAACTTATGAGACCCGACCGATTGAATTTATCTAATTGACCGAAGAATGGTCTGTTGGCAAAAACCTACCCTACTGACAGAGGACCACCCAGGCCAACAAATACTTATACTGATCATCTAGAGGTCGACTAGCTGCCCCTCTCAAAGCAGCTCGTTTTCTTGTGGCTAAGGTCGATCGACATCCATACTAAACAGTAGAGCCAAACCAGTTAAGCCGATCGATTCAAAAAAATATTGAGATCTTGAGACCTAGACTTACGAAAATGTTTCAATATCAGTTACTGATACGAAAAGGTGTTAATGTTATTAATTGATGTGAAAGAGTGCAAATACAGAAAACCACGAGCATTAATTATAATTACAAAAAAAGGTCAAAGGAGGCAATACTGTTCGGTCAACCTGAATAATGGATGGGCAAATTAATAAGAATAATGACTTGAAATGCTCCCACTGAAATGTGGTAAACATGTAATTTTATTAAAGATGAATTATGATTAAAAGAGGGATCATTTTATAAATAAATAGGGATATGTTTGTCCTCAGATGGTTTCATGACATATCGGTGGGAGTTATCCGCTATTTCACCGAGTTTAAGAATCTGTTGTGGCACACTTCGTCAGTGTCCATAAATCTCTAAAGAAGTCACAATCTTTTTTTTCGATCAACCAAGGAGAGGCTAAGAGTCTTCGCTCTTACATCACATGTTTTCGGAAGGAGATGCAGAACCTGTAGGCATTAATCCTTTGATGCAAGGAGTTATGATGGAGCGGTT
>NW_018164944.1:372105-379358 GCF_001263595.1 Phalaenopsis equestris | reverse complement strand
GGAAAGAGTTGTCAATTCCGCCCATCCCCAATTAGAGTCTTTTGGTCGTTGCTCAAAGAAGAGTGTCACACAAGATGATAGATGAAAGTCAACGGATGGGCAACATCCTTCCGATCGCTCCCGCTATGAGAACGCTTGACATGCTCGAGACTGCAATAAAAAAAAAGAATAACCAGAGTCAAACTTGATACTCAGATCAACAACCATCTCATTATAATGCGTGGTGACACTATGTAGCACGGAAGACTCCCCTGAGGGTCTCAATGATCAAGCTCGTAGAAACCATCTAGAATAAAAATTATTTTAAGAAGGCCCCGCCAAGTACTGTGATTAACACCTGGACCATGACCATGACACAAAGGATTGTTCGCTCCTGAAGCCTGGTTGAGTACCAAACCGGGGCAGGAAAACTCAATCAGTTACTCGCTGTCATAGTAGACACTTGATGACAGGGAAAAGCTCCAGCAAAGCAATCTTCAAATGAACCTGTTCGAGCAAATGCTATAAATATTGAATGTGTAATCCTGACCATCTTTCGAGGAAGCAGAGAATCCCGACCAACTTTCATAAGACGAGGCAAAGCACTTATCTTATCAAGAATCATACAAAGCACATCCTTATCGAAGTGACCCTAAGCCTTCACGCCAGACATGTTGCTTGAAGTGTGCAGAAAGAGAAATGGAAAAGAGGAACCCTTTTTTACCCTATTTATAAGGGACACAAGCACAAAAATCCAGAAAGTCTAATTCCTATTAATAAATCGTTTAGATTATACTTTATAAATGAAATTTATAAATTAAGTTTCTCTTTTCTAAACCTCATTAAACAAATTTAAATCAGGCCTAATTGACTATTAAGCTCTTAAGTCCAATCTTAAGGGTAAATCGTTGAGATTATAATTTATAAATGAATTTTACTGTCATAAAGATTCTCTTGTCCCTATCGCAGTATAACTTCTAAGGAGCAAGATAATCACGAAACTAATATGTTTATATGAAATTCTCTAGCATGAAACTGAGAAAATCAAATGGACTAGATTACAAGGAAAAAGACGAAGATTAATCTGATGAAAAAAAATAGAAGAAATCATTGAGCCGATTGATTGAATATAGTCGGCCGACCGAAGAATGTATGATCTGCTAAAAGCGTACCCTACTAACGAAGGAACGCCTAAGACAACGGATACTTGTACCAATTGTCTAGAGGCCAACCAACTGTCACTCTCAAAACTACTCGTTTTCCCGTAGCTAAGGCTGATCAACAACCATACTAAATAGTAGATTAGGGGCAGGTAAGCCGACTGATGCAAAGAACTGTCAATCAGGAGATATAGACGTACGGAAAGGTGTCAATATCAGTTAAAGATACGAAAATGTGTTAATGCCAGTCGTGACTCTGAAAGGAAGCTAATATCTGTTACAGATACGAAAGACACCAATATTAATTATGATTAAAAAAATTGCCAAACGAGGAAATACTGATCTATAACACCCTTAATAATGGAGGGGCAAATTAATAAGAATAATGACCTATAACACTCCCATTGAAATGTGAGTAAACATGTAATTTTATCATCATTTATGATTATAAATAGAGATCATTTTATGAATAAATGAGAGGGCTTTTTTTTCTCAAGATTGTTCAACCAGTACTCCACACTCTCTGTGTTTCTCTCTTCTTCCCCATTCCATATGCTCTATCCCCCGAGGCGTATTTCGAAGGACAAATCACAATTCAACAAGAACATTCTTGGAATATTAAAACAAAAAAAACAAGTAATGGCATATACATTCTAATTTTGAGCTAAAAAATTTAAATTAAAGCAATAAAGTATAGAAAGACTTACGTTCATATCACCCAACCTATGTATTCATACATCTCACAATTTTTAATTTTTTATACTTATATCATATTATGTATGATTTGGGTTATAGAAATGTAAAAAAGTAATGTTTGGGTGCTAGATATGTTGATGCATGGCATGGGTGTATGTCTTTTAGAGCCCCTAAATTATTTAGGCAGAATTTAAAAATAGTTATGTTTTTTTTTTAATAAGCTAATTCATATTATTTTTTTTTTAAATATATAGAGATATCCGAATATTTTAAAAAAGTCATATATATAAATAAATAATTCAAATTTATCTTTAAAACTAAATATCTAACACAATATGATTGTTTGTGTGTGTCGGGGGGTAAAATTTCAATTTTATTATATCAAATAAATAAATTTAAATAAAAAACTAATTAATAATTTTTAATTATTGAAATATTAAACTAATCTTAAATCCATTGTTAAATATTTAATTTTTTTTAGTAAAATACTTGTTTTTTTAATTGTTCTTAAAATTTTAAATAAAATATTTTAAATTGATTGTTTAATATTATATTTGAAATTATTAAATTAATTTCAATATTTAAAATGCAGTAGGTAATAAGAATAAATTATTATTTATTTATTTTGTCGTCTTTTATTTAAAGAAAAATCCAGTTTTCGAGTTAAAATTACCGCAGTAGCCCCATCGTCCTTCTCAACGGTGATGTTCCAAACTCCTCGTCCATCTCCGGCGAACGCATCGCCGGATCTTCCCCACAGATCCCAGACCGCCATCTCCTCCAGGTCCGAACCGACATAGTCCAAACCCACCACCTTCTCCCCAAAGCGGACATGCTTTATAAGATCAAACCGGCGAGCATAAGCTTCCAAATACTCCATCACCTGCCTGTGGTTCGGCACTCCGGTGACCGATTCCGGCCACGGGAAGTCGGTGAACCGGTAATAATCGGTCGGGGTCTGTAGCCGGGTCGAACCGAGCGGGCTAGCCCATACGCCGCCGATGGATCGGCTGGACTCGAAGACCACCGGCCGGAAACCTTTCTCGAGCAGGTACTTGCAGGTGACTAAACCGCTTATTCCCGCACCCACGACGCACACCCGCTTCGACTCCATTAGCTGGTCGCTAGGGGTTTCAGTAAGTGCCATTTTAAAGAGAAGCTCGAGGAGTTCTTTATCATTGTTTAACGGAGATACTGGATATTTACATACATACCACCCAATTCTTATCTGTAAACATTTATCATATCTAAATTGTATTTGATATTCCACCAACAGATATTCATCGTCCGGCACGAATGTTGAGGCAATATTTTGAAAAAAAATATTAAATTTTGATAAAAAAAAAGTCATCAAGAGCTCTAATATCAGCAAACTTATAATCAAACTGACTGACTTGGTGAGACAGACCTAATGATATCAAAGTTAGTCTAATCCGAGTTAGATCAAGCCCGGATCAAATCATTAAACCACTTTTAGAGAATTTTCAGAGACATTTGGAAAGTCAAACAAATGTCGAATCTAGCGAGTTTATAGTCAAATAGAGCGTCTCGACAAGAAAAATCCAACGAGCCCAAGATTGCTCAATTTCGACATCGTTAAGGCACTCAAATGTCCATCAAACGCCATCTGATCGAGGGAAGCTCTCCGGACCGTCTGATCAAAATGATTCATATTCCTGCATTAATTACACCTAGAACATTATAAATAGAGTCACACCCCTCACATGAGGAATGAGACTTGGGAGAGAGAACTTGAGGAGAAGGAGCTCAAGTCTAACATCATTCCTGTCACCGTCGATCGTCGTCGACCACCACTGATCGTCATCGACTAACGTCGACCTCCGTAGACCACCACCGACCATCGCTAATCAGATGTCGTCAGTCGACGTTGTAACTTGGAAAATCTAATAACTATTTCCCGTCTGTGGGACAAGGGTCCTCTCTAATCATCAACTTATAGTTGATTTTTATAACTAAGTCAGGCCCCGTGGTTTTTTCCCTTTAAGAGTTTTCCACGGAAAAACTTTTGTTGTCATCATAGGGTTGTTTCCTTTTCATCTGAGTGCGTGTTGAATCCTTGTGTAAAGCTAAGATGATAATTCATTACTCTAGCGCTGCAAATTTTCTAGCATACATCAGTTTGGCGCCGTCTGTAGGAAAGTTTCAATCCCACAACACGTGGTTTACTACATGGCCACCAAACACAGTATTCGTGACAACGAAGCATCCTGCTCCAACACCCATCGTTCCAGGGAGCAGTCCCGAAGCCAAGGGCGACATGCTTCTTCATCTTCTCGCACTAGAAGACGCTATCCTGCCAACAAAGGTGTTTCGGGTCCTTCTATAGAAGATCGAATGCGCAGAATGGAGTAGTCTAAACTAGAGATCCTACAGCTCCTACGCGGGGCTCAACAGCCACTGCCTACACCATTTGATGAAATTTGTTTACCATTAACTTCATGAACTACGAGAAACATACCACTCGAAGGAACTCGTACAGGCCTGCCTCCTCGAGAAGGAACACTTTCTCTGTCAGGTCGTGATGTTGAACTCTGAGATACCATAACTTCCACTCATCCATCTCATGCAGCTCACCTGACATCGCCACATCTTCCTGTCATTCCATATGATGTCATTCGTAACGAACTACGACGCCTCGTCTAGGAAGAGTTCCCTCTAGAGAAAAAGGATTGCTTCTACACTCACAGTAACATCATTGAATCCTCTCCCTTAGTGGATGCAGCCCTCCAACACCCCATCCCAACAAGCTTCAAGTTTCAGAACATCGATACATATGAAGGGATGATCGAACACTACGAGCATATTGATCATTATCGAATCATCATGCACAATCAACGTGCCTCTGATGCGCTTTTGTGTCAAGTGTTCTCTACTATTAAAGGACAAACTAGAACCTGGTTCTACTTTCTGCCAGGGAGCACTGTAAACACCTTTAATGACATTGTCAGACTGTTTGTGGAACAATTTATAGCAAACCGCATATTCATCCCATCTCTCGGGAATTCGTCAAAGCAAAGAAGAGTCATTAAAGGACTGCTTCTGCAGGTTTTCTACTGAAGCCCGACATATTCCGAGAGTAGATCCAAAGTTACTAAGAGGAGTCTTCTTTGGGGGGCTCCGCCTAGGACCCTTCTACTCATCATTGAAGTGGGAGACAGTTTGTTCTTATGTTGATCTTATTCACCGTGTTGAGGCACAAATCTCTGCAGATGAGGTCATCATTGCTCACAATGAACAATTTGAGCTATTGGGGGGCAAGCACAACAAAACGCTAGGGATATCAAATCTCACAGCAAAAAAGTTTAAACCACAGGGGAATCGTGAGCAACGATCATAAAAAGAATGTACACCACTCAACACGTCACGTGTTAACATCTTAATGACAATCAAGGATGAAGAGACTGTCAAGTGGCCAAAGCCGTTAAGAAATTCGGATGGTAGAGACCAGTCTCATTATTGTCATTTCCACCAAGCAAAAAGGCATTCAACAAAAAGATGTTTTCAATTAAATGAAGAAATTAAATGTCTAATACGTCAATGTCACCTGGTCGCTACTTACAAGAACAATGTGAGAGGAACCAGAAGAGAATCGTTGGAGTTATTGAATGAGAAGTATAACTCCAACTCATCTTATCTGAGTAAAAGACTGACTTATAAACTCTTAATTTTATTTTAGCAAAATTTCATGTTGCTTTAAAATGTCATTTCAAAATGTCACTTCATTAAATTTTTTTTATTTTCTCACGAAAGATTTTTGTGTAGAAAGCCCCAATTGAGGATGAGAAGTTACTGTGCCCCTAAAAGTCAAGCCCAAGAGGTAAGACTCGACGGAAAGATACGGTACACCTAAAAGTCAAGCCCAAGAGGCAAAACTCAATGAGAAGCTACTATGCCCTTGAAAGACGAGTCAAAGAGGCAAGTCTCGATGGGAAGCTAGTAATGGACAGAGTTCTCACTAGAAAGACTCCATGGAGGGCAAGTGGTTGACAGGGTCTCCACTCAAAGACCTCAGAAGGCACAGATACCCTCAAAAACCTCAAAAGGCTATAAGCCTCTGAAGTCACAGGTACATCAAAAACCTGAGAATGCTACAAGCCTCAGAAGGCAAGAGTACACTCAAGGACCTCAAAAGGCTACAAACATCAGAAGATACTGGTACACCAAAGACCTCTGAAGGCCACTAGTCTTAGAATACACAAGTGCATAAAATTCCTCCAAAGGCTACGAGCATCAAAAGAATTTTGCACAGTTAAGAAGCCACAACAACCGTGAAACCAACAAATTATCATTTACAATTATCACGTCAGATGATTAAAAAGGCTACAAATAACAACATATACATGTACAAGGGCTACAACAAATCAGTTCATCTTCAATTAGAGTCGTCATCGCCTTTCCAAAATTCCAGTACTTCTTATGATTATCAAGGGGTCTCCAGATATTGCCACCACATAAGCATGAAAATCCCCCCTCATGGCGAGGCGAGAAAACTACATCATTTCTTCATCACCTTCAGAACGTGTAAGAGCGGCACGAGAATCTCCTCGGAATGTGCGACGCACTGCCACAAGAGGTCATGTCGTCGTGACGCCCCGCGACAACGCGTCGCCGCGACGCCCCGTCGCAACTCCCCGCTGCCACATGTAGCGTCGCCGTGACGCTCCGCCGCAACACTTCGTCGTAACTCTTCGCCCCAACTTTTCTCCACAACCCTTCTCTGCAATCATTCGCCACAACTCTTCGCCCCAACCCTTCTCCACAACCCTTCTCTGCAATCATTCGCCGCAACTTTTCGCCTTAACGAGAAAGAATATCTTGTTGCTTGTCTGCTAAGCAGGATGGGGACGACTTTTTTCTTTTGAGAAATCCTGAATCACTTGTTAGGCATGGATGAAGACTTCACTATTTTTCTCCTCTCTTTGTTTTATTTATAGGCTGAAAAACCCCCTACTTTATGATAAAATTAATTAAAGTCATTAAAGAAAACAATTTTTCACTAAAAAAAACTGCTTTTCATTAAAAAAAAACAGTTTCCATTAAAAAAAACCGCTTCTCATTAAAAAAAAAAAACTGCTCTTCATTGATTCAGTTTAGGGGTTCATCTTTAATTTTCGATTCAGTTTTAATATACTGTCAGCCCATCTCTTTAGTTTCAGACAAGCCAGCCAGCCAGCCCGAAAAACAGGCCCGTTTAAAAAAAAATTTATAATTATTTGTTTGGGGTATGATTTGAACACTCATTACCTGTGTGGAGAAGAAAGAATCGTGCCAACTAAGCTGAGATCAACTCATTAAAAGTATAAGGATATAAATTATTCTTATATACAAGAAAACCATATATGTATGTTGATATATACACAAGACAAAAATAAAAAAGCTCTAGATCTGAATATTTTC
>NW_018164944.1:302103-372095 GCF_001263595.1 Phalaenopsis equestris | reverse complement strand
AAGAGCAAGTTAGACTCGCCCGAAAATAGGAGGGCAACTAATACGCCACCAACAAATATTCATCATCCGACACGAAGCTCGAGGCAATATTTTGAACAAAAATATTAAAATCTTGATAAAAAGTCATCCAGAGCTCCGATGTCAACAAACTTATAGTCAAACTGACTGACTCGGTGAGAATGACCTAATAATATCAAAGTTAGTTCAATCCGAGTTAGATCAAGCCCGGATAAAATCATTAAACCACCCTTGGAGAATTTCTAGAGGCATTTGGAAGGTCAAACAGATGTCGAATCTAGTGAGTTTATAGTCGAATCGAGCACCTCAACAAGAAGAATCCAACGAGACCAAGATTGCTCAATTCCGACATCTTTAAAGCACTCAAATGTCCATCAAATGTCATCCAATCGAGAGAAGTTCTTCGGACCGTCCGATCAAAATGATTCATATTATTGCATAATTGCACCCAGAACACTATAAATAGAGTCTCGCCCCTCACATGAGGAAAGAGGCTTGGGAGAGAGAACTTGAGGAGAAAGAGCTCAACTTCAATATCATTCATGTCATCGTCGATCTCCATCGACAACCATTGATCGTTAGTGACCAACACCGACCTCCGTCGACCACCGCCGACCACCGCTGATAAGAGGCTGTCAGTCAAAGTTGTAACTTGAAAAATCTAGTAACTCTTTTTTGTCTGTGGGATAAGGGTTCTCTGTAATCATCAACTTATAGTGAATTTTTATAAGTGAGATATACCCTGTGGTTTTTTCTCTTTATGGGCACGTAAAAACTTCTGGTGTCATCACAGGTTGTTTCACTTTCATCTAAGTGTGTGTTGAATCCTCGTGCAATGCTAAGACGATAATTCATTACTCTACCGTCGAAAATTTTCTAGCAAACATCAGTATTATTGGGCAATTACATATATATATCACCGAAAATATTGTAATTTACAAATCTAACGCCGTCTTTCATTCACTATCCAAATTCTCACTCAAAAATAAAAATTAATGAAAATACTCCAATCCATATTTTTTATTTTTATCAAATTCTCAATGATTTAAGGTATGTGTAAATATATTGGTTCGTTGTTCAAAAATACCACCTCAATATTGGATTTTATAAATAAAAATATTTTGAATGCTATGTATGTAATTATCCGTTATTTTTATATTTAGTCCACCGAAGCCTTTTATATCACATAAATATGTCACTATTCTAGGTTTTAATATGTGAAATAAAGCTTACTTGTGCTGCATATATAAAAATAAAAAAAATAGATGTTAGATATGTAAATATTTAAGATTTAAGTGGCGTGTGGGTAAATATTCATGTTATTTTTTATTTGAGAGGCTTTCCACTAATGATAACAAAATTAGGTCCCCGGCTTTCCAATTTTTATTTATATTAAGTAGTAAAGAATAAGAGAATATATATTTTGATAAAAATAATAAAAGAAGGTTAAAGGAGGGATTTGTATTTATGGCCTTTACTTTAAATGTTCCTAAAAAAAATTCACTTGATCAAGCACTAATCTCGATGCAATTTCAAGTCGGAATGCACATATGCATAAAAAGAAGTTTTGGAACATATTTTGGGGATTAAATGACTGCTTGATTTTGATATCATTAAGACATTCAAATAATCATTAAATCACATATGATCCAGGGAATCACTCTGGGATGTTTGATATAGCGGTATGAATTAATGCAGTATTTATGAAAGATAACACTCCCAAAATATAAAAATAGACATATACTCTCTTTATAAATAGGGGTTGTACATAGATGAGAAGACTAAAAGGAGCTCAAATCTCTTGAAAATTTTAGAGCTTCGTCAATGTGTTGGATCGCCATCACATGCCTTCGCCGCCACCAAACCACCAACACTCGGCTGACCGGGCCAAAACCATCATGTCGGACCACTAACGCCTAGCCACCGCTATCATGCCAAACCACTATCGTTGAGCTACCACTGTCACTGAACCAATGTCGAGCATATATAATCGGACCACCACTTTCTTCTTCAGATCGTCATCTCTCCGCCACCAATGTTTCAGATCATTTTCACCCCACCAAAGTTACTATTGTTGCACACAATCTTCGTCAGGTTGTTTTTGCTGTCATTTTTATTCATTTGTTGTTATCACCAAATCACTGCCATATGGCCACCGCCTCCTCTTTCATGGTTCACCATAATTGTCGAGCCACCGTCACTCAGCCAATGTCGTTGTTGTCATCATTGTTGCCTCATTATCGCTGGCAACAAACCACTACTGCTCAGCCGACATTTCCATATCCCCACTACAGTTGTCGTACAACAATTATCTAGCAAAGCTATTGTCACTGCTACTTTCATTATTATTAGATCACCACCAACTAATCACTATCATTGTCAGATTACTATTACTCACAATGTGTCGTAGGACCACAACCATTATTGCTAGGCCATCGTTGCGCTATCAAAGCTGCAAACGTTTCTGCCATCGCCATTATTTGTAAGGTCAAACAAATTTAGAAATTTGACAAGACTATAATCAAATCAAGCATCACAGGAAAGCCAATCCAAGAAGCCCAATATCGCTTAATTCTGACATTATTAAGACACTCAAATATTCTTCAAACATTGTTCGATTGAGGGTCATCCAATAGACTGGTCTAAATTCATTCCTTATTTATCTTATTTATAGATATGTTTCCCTTAGACTCTATAAATAAACATCTACTCCTTTTGATATACTTATCTCTTCTTTTCTTATCTTTCTTCATCAATTTGATGTTCAAAGTCAAAATGCACCACCAAGAAAATCTACCACATTATCCTATTCTACCAAGCATACAAGTTTGACAAGCTCTCTTCTTATCCAATTATCACCATTTGTAAAGTCATAAGGTATGATTTTCTCCATCATATATAAACACACTGATAAAGTTGAACAATTACATCAAACAATTATACATGTACTACCATAATTTTGAGCTAGTAATAATCTTCTTAAACAAGTTAATTTAGCTATAAAAATATAATTGATCATATTAATTTATTATGCAATAAAAATCTTGTTTAGATGTGCTAAATTAACTTATATTTGGATAGGCTTGAAATTTATTGAATTTCCTTTGAATATAAGCATAGGAATTATGGAATTGATATGTAAATACATAAGAAGTGGCTGGTATGCATGTAAATGCCCCTACAATTATTTGGATTCATAGAAAGGTGAATTTATTTAGTATATTTTACTTGTTTTTATTTATTTATTTTCAGACCAATAGTGGAAATATTTACTTTTTAGACATTTGGCCAAGTAGAATTAGTTGGTGAATAATTAATAAAGAAGTATATGGAATGCAATAAGTTCCATATATTATATTATCAAACATTGTGTTTGTCCAATTTTAGGACTTGATCATGCTACATCTTGACCAAATATATATTTTCTTATGCAGATCTGCATCTTTTATTTATTTTTTTATCTGAGCGAATGAGGACACTTGAGATTCTTCACTTTATGGACCAGTATATATTAACTAATAGGCAAATTTACATACATGTCGCAAAATTCTTACGTATTAATGAGATGGTTACACCTCTAAGTACAAGTAAAAGGAATTCTTGTCCTGAAACGTGGCTTAGTAGGTCAGCTTGATCAAGAGCTCGCCAGAGAGAAGAGACATATGGATGGATCTTGACACTTTTTGTATTACGTCATGATACAACAGATGTCTAATATCTAAACTTTCATATTCACATTTATAACATTTCAGTGTGTCATAAGTATATGAATGAGCAATGGTAATGTTTTTGGTGTGATAATATTAAAGGTTTGGATATCATGTTTCTAAATACCAAATTTTTATGTGTTAGATATGTAAATACATAAGAATTATGTGGCATGTAGGTAAATACCCCATAATTATATTGTTAGGTGTGTGAGCACTATTGTTTAGTTGCCTATGTGTAGAAATAGGGAGTGGAGAAATTGTAAAGAGGGAATTATTAGGTGAATAAAATCCCACATTGTGAATTATTGCATGATTTAAATGAAAACAAATAAAAAATAGAAAAGAAATAAAAAATAAAAAAGAAAGACCAAGATATCCCTATTATGACTTTGAGAATGATTTTTATTATTATTTTTTTTATTTGACATGGAAAATTTCAAGAGATTATGCATGCATATGTTATGATCATTTTTAAAGTTAAATATTTGCTAATTCTTCCATATGAAATTCAATGTAATTATGTGAAAAGCCATATGGTATAACATATTTTGTAAAATGTCAAAGTACTCTCCTAACTATTTTCATGGAGCAATTTTAGTCTTAAAGTCTGTAAGATTTCAAAATAGTATTTTTATCATATATGCATTCACTTGTTGATTTTTGGGGTGTAAGTCAGTCAAACCGACTCGCTGGGCAGCTTAAAGTTGACTAAATAAATGGTTTCATCTAAAGTAAATAAATGGCTTCCGAGCTGAGTTAGATGACTAACGAGTCAAGTTTTAGCAATTTATATAAACTTGTCAATTTTGTCAAATTTGTTTTCCATTCAAAACATCATTAAAAAAATTAAAATTTGGAGGAACATCGAGTAGAGTAAGAAAAATTTATATAAACTTTATGTTGCCGCTCCTATGTTGCCTATTAATATTTAACAAGTAAGAAACATATTCTTCCATTGAGGTAGTTTCATCATATTATGATGGTTGATATTGATGTAGATATAGAACTGTCAAGTTATGAACAAAAAGTGAGTTTAAGCTTAGCTCTACTCGTAACAATTGTGTTATTGATATGTCAAGGAAATGGGAGAATTACTTTTAGAGAGAAGCAAATATGTACAAATTAGTCATAGGGAATGGCAAGGATCTCATGCTTTTGAAAGGTTTCCTTCTTCTACCTGCCATAATGGCCATTGAAATTTGATTAAAGACATCAAAATTCATCAATGGTTTGTCATCATCAAATCTTTTTTTTTTTTTCCACTCTCGACACAGTTAGTAATATTGTTTAATTGTTTGAGATGTCTAAACTGGGGAGCTACCACATGAGTCTTGTTGTTGGACTAATTGGAAAATAAATTTCAACAATGATCTAGACAGTCTTGTTAATTTAGGCAAAGAGTATTCAAATCCCAAACCTCAAATGATGGTTGATTATTTTAGATACCACTTGGTAAGTTTGGGAAAGTCTCACCACATATGACACCAAATTGTTGCATGAAGACACTCTTAACTCGGTTAAAATTATATATTTTAGGAAGATTTATATACATACCACTCAATTTCTATGTATTCACATACGTAACACCTTAACTTCAATTTTTACATACATGCCACCATATATAAGTATGAAAAGGTGCATTTCACTTTTTAAAAGTTAAAATGGTGGCATTTTTTATGTGATACGAAAGATTTGAATCTTATAAATGTAAATAAATAAAAAAAGTCTTGGCTGCTAGACATGTAAATATATAGGAATTGTATGTTATGTATGTAAATGCCCCTACACTTTAACAACTTTTCACTTCAAGGGATGTCCTGCAAACAAATGTTAAACAACCAACCCCACAAAAAAATTACCCTTGAGAAGTATAACTATGATACTCCAATTAGCAATTGCCCAATCTGACCAGCCAAGATGGCAACCATATGCAATTATCGACCACCTCTGTGAACTTATGTGTTCCCAATCAAACCAATCGAGTAACTCGGACCTATTTCCCGTTCGATCGAACAAAACTGCAAATGAGATCTAAGGTGAGGCCAAAAAAAATCAAAAATTGAAATGGTACTCATGCAATACCTCGAATGCTTAAAGAAGGTGCAAAATAAGAGTTGCCTCCATGAAAGAAGTCTAGCTGGTGCAGAAAAGCACCGAGGAAAGTCAAGAAGACCAACCAAATGTAGAAAACGACCTAAACGTTCATAGCTACATTACCTTAACATTCATATTTACATGTATATCGCTCAAATTTTTCTACATCACATAAAAAATATTAAAATTCATTATCTTTCTAGAAGTGAAGTACTTATGCATAAATTTATGACCTTAAATTATCATAAATGTAAATATCAAAAATGTTATATATATGGTATGTATATGGAGGCATGTACATGCATACCACTAAATTCCTACGTACTTACATATCTAATACATAAACTTTATTATTTACATTTATACCGTTCAAATCTTTTATATCACATCAAGAAAATCACTATTTTAAATTTTAAGTGGTGAAATACACGTCTTGATGCATCGAAAAGATGGCATTTATAAAAAAGTTAAGAGTTTAGGTGATAGATATGGACACATGGGAATTAATTGGTAATTACGTACATCTTCTTTTTCTTTCATTTTCTCTCTTTTCTTCTTTTATATATATATATATATATATATCCTATGTTAAAATCGCTTAATCGAAAGTCTAAGTTCTAAACAAATAGACTTAAAAGTGATTTGCATACTATATTTAAATTAAGATCAATGTTTTGCATAAATAATGATTAAATTTATATTGCCTTTATTTTATAATAAATCTAATAATTCTGAGTTTATTTTTATTTTCTCTTAATTGTTCATATGTTAAAGAGGCTATTCATGTGAAGAAAGCTGGGAGAGAGCATCCAAAAGAAAACAAGGAGATAAGTTTGTCATTTCAAAAAAGGGACAGATTCAAGGGGAACTTGGGAAGATTGTTGTTGCTAGTGCAGATACCACAAGAGCGGATTTTATTTTTTCTAAAATTGAAATGACCGTCGTGATATAAAATGTGTGAACAGGGAAAATCACCATTGTTGCACGAAACCTATAAAGTATTTCACTATATGGAGCTGAGACAATTTGAACACTGCATGTACTGAGATCTGATGCCTATGAAGGTGAGGCTTTTTAGAACGAAGCGAGACCATCAATATTTCACCACTGATAGACGCACATCCAACCTCCTAGCAACTGACCGATTATCTAGATCTGTCTGCGGGGGCAGAAGCCAGCCACCACTCTCCTATTGATTTGTCTGAGTCGTCATCTAAAAGGGGGTTTGAGCTTGCTCCTGGGTCAGATCCTCCGCCATCTGTCGATAAAGAATATCATCCCCCTATAGAAGAGAGGAAATGAAAGACTTTAATGGATGTTTCAGATGCTCCACCCCTCCCTTCTGGAAAGGCACGCCTTTTGAGTGGCGTCCGACAAGTTAGGCTGTAAACGAGCTGAGCTTGAGCGAGCTCAGACTTGGCTAGCGTTCAAAATAGGCTTGTGAACAGTGTGTTCGTGTTCGACTCGATTTTAATATTCATGTTCGGCTTGTGTTCGACTCGAAATTGGCTCGTTAAAATTAAATTGAAAAAAATAGATGTAAAGTGTTGGATTTGAACCTGGACCAAATGTATGGAAAAAAAAGATACATAACCACATTACCACACGAGCTATTACAATTTAAACTTAGATTTAAATATATATATATATTTACTTAACGAGACGAACACGAGATATTCACGAACAATGAGCTTTATTGACAGCCCTACCAATAAGTGGTTAGGCCGAAAAAATAATCATCAGCTTCGACCACCTTTTCTTTATGATCGATTTAGACTGGTCCCTCAATATTCTCAAGGTTGAGGTTAAGAACATTCCCACAGTGCATGAATATTCCTCCACTAGATTCCTAAGGAATATTGATTCATGTAAACTTAATAATACAAAAAATATTTCTATTTCAATGAAATAAATTTATTTTGTTATTTTAGGGCATATTTATTAAAATAATTGTAATTTTAAATTTTCCTCCATTCAATTAGGTACTCTCACTTCATAATAATTTGAGTGATAGAAAAGAGAGTTCAATGCTGTCCCACTTTGCTAGGTGTATAATTTTATTGATGTTAAGTTTCTAAGTTAAATTTATGATAGACATATTATTATATTAAAATTATACAATTTTAATTCAGTAAATTAAAATTTTTTTTTAAGAAAATTATAACAATTATATGCATGATTATATTGCTTACATATTTAGCTAATTTTGTGAAAACAATTTTAACCAAAATCATTCAAATATTTTGGTGAAAAAACAAGAAAGCACTTCAAAACCTTTTAAAAAGTGACATTATCTTGGAAAAAAAGGAAAAAAAATATGAATTTAATGGAAAAAAAAGGTTATTTACATACATATCCCCAAATTCTTATGTAATTACATATCTAACCCATAAAGTTTACTTCTAACATTTATACCGTTCAAATCTTTCATATCATATAAAAATTATCAACATTTTAATTTTTAAAAAAGTTACAAGACAGCTTGTCATGTACATATGAAATGACTTGTAATACTTAAAATTTAGGTGTTCAATAAAAAAAAAATATAAAAATTTAGTTTGATTGCATGTATGTAAACTACCTAAAATGTGGCAACTATTGCTCCCCCCAAGATTAACAAAATACCACAATTAGAAAAAAAAAAAGGAAAAAGAATTAAGGTTCCTCTTCACCAAATGAAGCTTTGGAGGTATTGAACATCCTTGACAAGGCAAATATTAGATAAAAAGCTTAGGAAGGTAATTTAGGCACATATAATTTATGTTTGAATTTGCAATATACACCATAAGATTCACCAAAATTATATCATGTTTATAGAAATGAAAGCCTTGGTGAAAATGTTACTTTCTTCACTCATGAGTTGAGCTTCAATAGAGCCTTACAATCTTTTTTAAACTAACACCTATACTTCTTCTATGTTGTATATTTATAATTAGACCCTTCAAAATTAGATACAAATCTCAACACTTCCCCTCAAGATGGGCAAAGGATATTCACTAAATCCATCTTATCACATAATCTAGACAAATCTAATGAAATAAGTCCTCTAGTGAGGTAGTGAGTCACTTGCTCTCCAATGACTACATGACTTAGCTCCAGTAGTCCGTTATTCAACTTTTCCTTGATGAAGAATTTATGAATCTCCACAAACTTGGACTGAGTTGTCTATCAAGAAGATACTCCCATTATAATGAAGAGATTTATCCTTCTTTTGACACTTACTGGTAAATTATAAAACCCATATAATAGCTTATATGCAAGTTGAAGCTTCTTTATAGACGGTCCTAGATTGAGAGGGTAGATTACAACAAAAAATTGATAGAGTTGCCACCATCTATCAAAATCCTCTTCACATTAAAGCGGGGTATTTGAATGACTTCACTGATGATGAGAGGACCTTAGTGATACATTTGAACTCTCTCTAAGTTAGAATTATTGAAAGTGATGGGCTCAAATCGAGTTTTTTTTTTTTTTGCATGGGTTCTTCAGGTACAGTAATGAGGATTTGATCAGATAGTAATGAGCCTCTAGCAATTGTTTGAATTTATTACATAATTTAGCGACTTCCGTATTTATGTTTCTTTGTTTGTTACCCCTGGTGGGAGGATTTTCCATATGGGTAAGTTTAATTTGCATAAGCTAACCTAAGTACTCTTGACGAATCAACTTTTCGATTTTTTTTTCCTTGAACTGGTTACAGGATTCAGTTGTATGAACAAGGTTGTGATGGAAGCTACTATATTACTCTGAATTTATTAAGTTTGGTTTTAAAGGGTGAGGCCAATTGGCAATCTCTTCATAATGGCCATCAGAATTTGATACGTGACATGTTGAGTGACATATACTCCTTCTCCATTGAGGCTCGTGTCATTGGTTTGTAGTATGGGAAGGATATCATGAATCCACTGCTGTTCCGACTTTCTCTGTTGTGAGGTTTGATTAGCATCCCTAAGGTTATTCTCACGCTTTTTGTTAAATTGCTTGAATTGCTCTATATATGCATTGATGACCTTATCTACAGTGATTTGAGCTTCAACACAATGAATGAGGTTAGCATAAGAGCGGATCGTCTGCCGCATTAATGATGAGTACAAAGGTCTTTGACGGAGGCCACTATGAAAGACTCTCCATAGTAATTTTGAATCCACTCTTAGGATATGATGAGCTTCGGTAGAGAATACGTGGAAGTATTCATTAAACGATTCTTCCTCATTCAAGAGAATTCCTAAGAGATGAGATGAATCTTTAATGATCCTCAAGTATGTTATAAACTACTAAGCTTGTTGATGGTGTTAACAATTCCACCCCCTTTCCTCTGCCAAGATGAAATAGAATCATGCATGAGCTTGACCATTAAGAGTGACAGGGAACAATTGATGTACACTTGAAAGTTTTGATGAATGTAGAAGCAATCCCTATCCCTCAGAGGCAACTCTTAAAGTTGTGGCATAGCTCATCATGGATTATACTATCAAGAATGTCAAAAAGATGTGGCGAGGCCATGTTTTTTTTTTAGCAAAGGAGGGTGACCAACCGACCGAACTGCAAGAAACGAGTGAGTGGAACTCACAGCATGGAGGAGATCAGCGTCTTGGCCTAGAAGATGAAGGGTTCCATCAGAGGGAGGGGAACCGACATAAGTAAGTTTTAGTGGAGCTTTTTTTGTTGGTTTTCGAACTAGTGGTAAGTAAGCTCTATCTGGTTATGCGTTGTTGGTTGTCGGGCCTCATGCAGGATCTCAAGAATCTCATGTTGAGACTTCTCCATCTTGAGTACTCAATCTTCCAGAGAGGGGCCCGAGGCACCTTCATCGATAAGATAACATCTTATGGGTGGGAGGAGACGGAGGACTAATTTTCTTAGCTTTGTAACTGTCTCTGGAATTGCAGGTGTCAGAGCGGAATGCTCCGTAATTGTGAATGTCTCAGCTGATGACCATTCAACAAGTTTTGTTAATTCTTGGCAGTGTGATTATCCTTCCAATAGACGACAACAGATGACACCAAATTGATGCATGCTAGAGAGTTTGTGATCGTAGTAATAAATTATCATCTTAATGTTGTACAAAAATCCAACACACAGTAAGATAATATTAACAACAGGTAGAGACACCAGTCATTTTTATGTGGAAAACTCATAAAGAGAAAAAAACTAGGGGGCCAAAGCCATTAGAGCGATCCATTATAAACTGATGATTACATGTATAGACCATCGTTCCACAGGCAGGAAAGGATTACACAATTTCTTGAAGTACAATGTTCGTATGTCGAAGGAATCATTTTGCAGCGGTCGAAAGCGATTATGATTGAAAATAGTTGTCGGTGCCTTGAAACGCCTTTGGGTTCGTCACCATGCCGCATTTAAGACAATACTCTTCTTCTTACGATGCTTCGTTACTTCGTCACGTTGATTGTTACTCTGCACTGTGCTTTGTTACTCTACAATGAATATCTTGAATCCGCGCAAGACTTCGGTGCAACGAGCAAGGGACGATTGACAATTGTCGACGATGTCTGGTGAGCAGTGATCAGAAGCTGCAGTGGCAAGAAGTATTCGTCAAATCTTTGATACAGAAACGACAATGAAATTTAGCTCCTTCTTCACACGATCCTCCTCCAAGCTCAAGTCTTAGTTCCTCTTTCATAAAAGAAATTAATACACTATTTATAGAGTTCAGGATAGGCATCTGTGCAAATATAGATGGAATATGAACCACTTCATCAGACACACCAGAGAGATTCCCTCGATTAAAAGATATTTTATGGACATTTGAGTGTGTTAATGATGTAAGAATTAAGTGATCTTTGACTCGTTGGATTCATCTCGTCGATACACTCGATTGGACTAGTCAGATTTGAAATCCATTTGATATTTTAATTAGACACCAAAAGCTTCCAAAAAAAGACTTAACAGTCTAATCCAAGCCTGACTTGATGCGGATTGCATCAATTTCGATGTCATCGGATCCGTCTCATCAATCCAGTCAATTTAACAAAATGTTTGCAAAAATTCGAGTTTTTGATGATTTTTAATTCAAATTTAAGCATTTATTACCCAAAATTTGTTTGTGATTAGAGTAAAATGACAAATTTTATTAATGATATGTTAATGAGATGCGTAGAATGGTCATTATAGCTTTCGTACAAGCATTCTTGTTTTGAACTAATTATGACATTTGATCTTTGATTTCTTAAATTTTTTACATTCCTATGGAAAACGACATTGTGGTGTTTGTGCAGATTGTGTTTGTATCTTTTGCAGCTACAAAACATCTATTCAACAGCTTTTACACCAATATTTTGCAATCGATTGCTTGTCCATCTTCCAGTGACCTCATTGTAACTATTTGAGACCTCAATTATGTTTTGGCTTGTTGCAAGAAAATTTACGATGAGTAAATTAGCCACTGACAAGATAGGAAAAATATTGCATTCGGCTACGTCCGGACAACAGATGCGATATAATGTGGGCAGTTTTTTTTTTTTCTCCTCTGCTCCTTCGATGTAACGCTCCTGTTTTCAGGACGTAGCTTTACATCCGGACTCTGCACACAATATTTTTTCAACTAAATGGCATGTTTGTCGTGGCATATGTGTCATTTTTGCGAAAAATTGGGGTCTCAAAACATGGTATTCTTGTAGCATATTAGATCGAAATAATATATTTTTTATTTTAATTAGTCTCCTTAAGAAAATCTAATATTTTAAAAAAATATACATAATTTTTTTCTTAGGGAATACCGCAATACTATTGAATTATAGAGATAGCTCAACTACTCTAATGGCTACAGTAGCTTAGAACATAACTTTAAAATAAAAAAAACTTGATGAACATTATTAATGTTTCCAAGTAAGCTTTAATTACCAATTGTTTTTGACTTAATTAATACTTGGCGGCTAATTAGAGCTTCCCAAGGAGCATTGAATTGGACGGAAGAATAAAATATTACAATCTTTTAGAAATTGGTGGATGTCTAGATGGACAAATATCTCATGCAATCGAAGCATGAGTGCGCCACTAAATTTATGATAAATTATGAAAATCTTGGCAAGAACAAATCTGATGGAATCAAAGGAGAAATTATTGCGTACGGACACCGCATGCATCTCTGCATGCGGTGTCCGATCCTGACCGTAGATCACCTACGGTCAGGATTATTTCCTTTTTTTTTTTAAATTTAGGTGGGGCCCACTAAAATACATCCGGACCGTAGATCAGTTGATGTACGGTCCGGATCGAACACCGCACGCAAGCTGCGTGTGGTGTCCGATCCACATGGAATAATTTTTCGAATCAAAGAGGCATGCCATTAAAAATTTAGACTTGTTGTTTCATAAAAACATTTATATTATAACCCTAACGCATTTCAAATCAGAAATGTTTCAGATTTAAATTTAGATTGATCCAAACTTTGATTTCAAAGAAAATTATAATTAAATTGAGCATCTCGACAATTTGAGCCCAATGACACTGAAAGTGATTCAATCTAGTCTAAATATGCATATATTAAATACTTGAAGCATAATTAAAAATTTTGGAGTATTAATTGAAAAACTAAGCAATCCCTAAATTTGACATGATTGATTTCAAATTTAGCATCTCGATGAGAGGAATATAACAAACGTAAGATCACTCAATGTTGATGTTGTTAAGACACTTATATAGTAAAAAAGTGAAGTGTTTAAGAGAATAAATACAGACAGTTTGATGAAGTATTTTGAGAGATTAGTCAAATTTATCAAAATGTCTCTTTCAAATATTATAAATAGCCCCCCTTTTTAACATGTGGGGGAGGAGTAAGTTGCAACTACAACATTACTTGTGAAGAGAAGTATGGTGAATGATTACTAGTCATTGTTGACGACACCTGGTGGCCAGCTACCAAATATAGTTGTTGTAGCCTACCTAGGGCTGATGTAGTCAAACTACTGGTATATAATTTTGCTTTTCGTTTTTTTTAATTGTATTATTTTTAATTCAAGAGAAGAATGAACTTCTATATTTTTAATTTCCTAGTAGATTATTTTGATTGGGTCATGCCCTGTGATTTTTTTCCTTTATACAATCTTTTAAATCAAAAAATTTTATTATTTCTTAGTTTTCAATCTGTGTGTTGGAAAATTGTACTGAGCTAAGGCTTAAGATTTTTTTTACCATTGAGAATTTTATAATATGTAACAATTTGGCATCATTTCTAGTAAATTGATCTGCCTTTGTTAATTTTACAAGCATTATTGTTATCAATATCATGTATAATACTTGCAACAATAAAAAACATCCTATTCCAACAACAATCTCCAAGCCAAAGGCATTAAGTTGGGGCTCCTTCCTTCCCATACAAGCATAAACTTATTGATGAAGACACATTAGTTATGTCTTTCATAGACAGTGGATGGCCCCCTCATTCATAAGGTTGAATTATCCAAACTCTGATTTCAAAAAAATTATAACTAAACGGAGCATATCGACAATACGAGCCTAATGACACTAAAAGTGATTCAATACGAGCCTAAATAAGTACAGATTAAACACTTGAAATATAGATAAAAAATTTGGAGTATTAATTAAAAAATTAAGCAATTTCTAAATTTGATATGCTTAGAATCGAATTGAGCAACTCAATGAGAGTAATCCATCAAGTCTAAAATCTCTCAATTATGATGTTGTTGTAACACTTAAATACTAATAATTGACCTCTATTTAAAAGAACAAACACATACAGTTTGATGAAGTTTTTTCAGAGTTTAGCCAAATTATCAAAATATCACTCTAAAAAATTATAAATAAACCCCATTTTTCACATGTGGAGGGAGAGCAAGCTAACAACTACGGCAAAGCTTTTGAAGAGAATTGTAGGTAAATGGACACTAGCCATTATCGACCACAGCCAGTGGCTGCTTACAATGAATTGCAACTGTTTTAGCCACCAAATCTAGTTGTAGCTCAAATATGGTTGATGTAGTCAAACTACTACTACAGATTGCGATTCTGGATTTTCTAATCTCATATTTTTTAATTCAAGATAAGAGTGAACCTCTTTAAATTTCCTGGTGGATTAATTTGATCGGGTCATGCCTTGCGATTTTTTTCCTTTCTACAATTTTTTAATGTAAAAAAATTAATTCTTTCTTGTTGTTCTTTCCATATGTGCTAGAAAATTTACGAAACTAAGGCATAAAATTTTTTTATTACCGTTGAAAATTTTTTAGTATGCAACAGTTTGACATCATTTGTGAGAAAGTAGCTCGTCTTTAAAAAATTTACAAGCATTATAATACTTGTAATATTTAATAGGGCATCTTATTTCAACAACAATCTTCAAGCCAAGGACATTAAGTTTGTGATCCTTCCTTCCTATACAAGCATAACCTTATTTATGAAGACACATTAGTTATGTCTTTCAAAGATTGTGGATGGTATCATCATTAGATAAGATCATGTTTCCTTATTCACCAAAACAAGTTATCCACCTCTTATAAATTGCTAATCTTACTCATCAATTTTGAGTAGCCTATTCGCCATCATCAGATTGCCACTATTAAATACAAGCTTGAAAGATCATTCAAATCAACCTTTTGAACTTCTAAGGAATAAATCTTTTATTTTCTACTAGATTTAAAATTTCATGGTTTTGGGGCAACTCCAAGCTGTTCATGCTAACTTACATAGCATGAAAATTATAATGGGGCAGTCTATTTGACTTCATCAAATCATCATTTAAGAAAAATAAAAATTTACTAGGGGTAATCTTAACTATAAGGATAAAGTCTCAAGCACGATTGCAGCTGACACCCTCTTATATTATCTATCACTATATAAAGAAAACTTTGATAAGGCAACAATCTTAACTAAAGCTAGAAAGATGCATCAATTTACACAAAAAAATCTTATCATGTAAATTATTTTGATGCTTCTAATGCAACAATGAAGATTTTTTTGTTAAAACTGATATATTTTATAAAAATTCTCAATGACCTTCAGTACTAGCATAAAGTCCCTAGTTGGACTTCAACTCTCTATATAACGAAATAGTCAACTTTGGTTTGGAATACACAAGATTATTGCACCTTTACAGTTAAGTTATAGTCAATCCTGTGGGGATTCAGTTCAAAATCATTCGATGTTAAGTAACTCTCTGACAAAAAATCTTGGATAGATCAAACAACCTTGGTAGATTACTTTTAACATATTGTACATAGTATAACATCACCAAGTAACAATTCAAAAAAAACCTCAATAAAGTAAGACATCATTAGTACATTTCCTATAACCTTTTCTATACATCTTAATATTATCAAGTAACACTCAGATGAACAACTTCATATAGGTAATCTTTGTTGAATTTCTTTTGACATCTTCTATATAGGTTAATATAATCGACTAACGCATTGAAAATAATACTAGAAAGATCAAACATCCTTGATGATTTTTTTGTGACCACTTTGACAAACAATCCCATATAAGTTAAATATCTTGATGGAATCTTTCATATTTTTTATGTAGGTTAATATCGTTGAGTAACACTCCAAAAAGTTACATTCGACATGTCAAACATTTTTTATGAATTTTTTTTATGATTTTTCTTTACAAGAACATTATTAAGTAACATTTTGGTAAACAACATAAAGTCAACATCCTAAGTGAACATTATTTGGCCTCTTCCATATAGGCTAATGGCATCTAGTATCATTCTAATAAATATCCTTGGATATTTTAAATATCCTTAATGGATTTCCTATAACTTCATACACATAAGTCAACATCGATGGGCAACTCCTCGATAAAATTAATTTTACACATCTATGAAATATAGCTTGGCTATTGCTTAGCATACATCATTGGATTACTGCCATCTATTAGTTATAACTCAATAATAGAAGGAACTTAGTTTTATTATCCCGTAGGGAGATATAATCTTAATGAGGAGATTTAAGGAAACTCTTGAGGCTCGAAAGAATCTTATGCTTTAATGTTCCACCACCTTTGAACTGCCACCAATTGATTAATTGCTTTGTTAGATTATTGCTCAATTTCCATCAAAGCTAGTGCCCAACACTATTAGACTATTGCTATCTTCAAACCATTATTGGATTGCTATTACCTGGCCATCATTGATACAACTATCTGGATGATACACTTGACGCTCTTGGATTTTCATCATCATTGTATTAACACTAGCAAATTGCCACACTTTAATCACCGCACCCCCCCCACCCCAGCTCCGCCATGTCTTTTAATTACATTCAATAATTAATGCTTGTTGGTGTTGTTGTTTGTCAACATCAAAATTGATACTCACTAACTTTAACACTAAGGATCTCCTATAACGTTGATGCATTTCATTAACGCTCAACGTTATTAATGCGCATCATTAATGTATATTATTATTTGAGTCAATACATGTCATTGAAGTACACCATTGTCTCTTATAATATCCTTGGAAGACACATTAAGGAAACCATCATGGAAAGTTAGTAGTCGATAGTGTCATCATTAAAAAGATTTTATGAGACTAAGCGGTTAATAAGGTCTTCACTCAAATATATTAGCAGGTTAATACCTCAATAGACACATGTACATCAAAAATCTCACAAGGCTAATGCCTTAAAAGATATAAGTACATCAAAAATTTGAAACGACTAATGTCTTAGAATGTATGGGTATATTAAAATACATCAAACAACAGAAATTTTAGAAGAGTTTAGAGTCACTATACTCTAACAATGGGTTAATACCTTAACTAAAGTATACTCAAACTTATGTCATAATCACATATACTAGCTCAGTTTATTTTGGGGGGAAATTCTTAAGAATCAGGGCATTATTATATGGATTAGGTAAAATATTATATTTAATATCATCTTCTGAAAATTTAATCATGTTCTTACCTTATTTTAAGATAGTTGAAATGTAAAACGTAACGTGGTATTATATTGTATTTAATATATGTTTATATCATTCTAATGCTTTTTGTTATTATATACAATTTGTTTATGCATTATATATGGATGAAAGATACACTTTGAAGAAGTTAAAACTACAGTGGATCAACACACCAGGACACCCAAAACAAGCACCTCAGCCCCACAATACAGCTTATTCTATTCAAAAAATATATAGAGCATGACAATACACTAAGGATCTGTTTGGGGCAGCTGCAGCTTAGTTGCCTTGCAGCTACCCCAGAAAGTTGTTGCGGAGAAGCTGCTCTTAAGAAGTTGTAGCGGAAAAACTCACAAGTTGTTTTTTGAAACTGTGTGAAAACAATTGTACGACAGCTATTTCTAAACAAATGAACATTCTGCCCTGTTTGATAATGTGATTTGTAACAACACTATTCTAACGATATATTAGATACTTCAAAAGTATAAAATTCACTTCATAGCGATACAATTTTTTTTTTTTTTCAAACAACAAACCAATCCTTAATGCGATACAATTTTTTTTTTTTTCAAACAACAAACCAATCCTTAATTCGGGCCACCAAGAACAAGCAAAAATTCACATCTAAATCACACATTCACACCCTAGAGCAACATTTTAAAATATAACATAATAGATCCAACCAACAAGGAAATCACATGTATCGCAAAAAATGCGTTCACCCCAAGCTAACAATGAGGAAGATAAATCGGGTAGCGTGAGAAATGCAAGAGAAGAGGAGGATGAACCACGGAAAGTGAGCAGCGTGGGAGGAGGGGTGTTAGGGCGGGGGGAGGGATCGCAGCCGAACGACGAAAGAGATGACTTACGGCAGAATCAGGATCACAGACGAACCAGGGATCTTAGCTGAACGACGAAGAAGAAGAGTTAGGGCGGAATCACGAATAGGGAGGACACCTGAGTAAAATGCCGAAGGAGCGAGGCAGAGCCATGGGATCAAACTCATGACTAAGGAGATTAGCGAGCCACCGCGGGTAAACACCCCAAACAAGTGGGGCGCCGCAACTCTACCACACGGCTCCAAACAGGACCTAACTAAGGACAAAAGTTTTTGTCAATCTCTAAAATTAAAAGCAATTCATTAAAAAAAAAAAGGTACAGGACAGATCATGCGACTATAACTGGTATTAGTTATCACTTAAATTGTTCTAAAATTTGCACTTTTACCCACTATCATTATTATTTGTAATTTTGCGTGGATGAGAAACGTCTACGTGGCGGGCTCTCAGGCCTGCAGCCTTTCAACTATTCCACCAGTAAGGGGTAATTTAGTCCCTTCGTCCTTGTACTGCCATTTACACAGTTCCCGCGCGGTCTCAACTCTCCCAACATGTGAGGGTATTATGGGAACACCATAATTTCGCCAGACCATCCAATGCTCCTATGTTCTAAGCACGCCCGATATAACAATTTCATCCGATCCGATCCGATCCTTAGAAAAAAAAAAAACTACAAAACAAACAAACAAAAAAATCTCCTCCAGCGTTTTTCCCACGCTTCTTCTTCCTCCTCCTTCCCCTTGAAGCTGTAAGAGAGGTGGGAAAGTGGTGGAGACAGTACGCCGCATCGATTCTTCGATCAGATTAGAGATGAAATTTCTTTGTTCATCAACAAAGCCGTCATTTTTCTGCAATCTTTCTTTCGGATTAGAGTGGTATCTGCTTGGCCCAATGGTTTGCAGTTAGGGCTTTGTGGATCGTCGTTTAGAATAGGACTAGATTTTTGAGCGTTTTGTTGGTGAGAGAATGGGGGCGGGAGCCTCGAGTAGTATGGGAGTCAGAGGGCACGGAGGAGTTCAGGAGACGGGGCTAGGGGACTTACCGGAAAGTTGCATCGCTGAGCTGATGCTGTACCTCGATGCGCCGGGGATCTGCAGGCTTGCGAAACTCAGCCGGGCTTTCCGAGGAGCAGCTTCGGGGGACTTCGTGTGGGAGACGAAGCTCCCTAGAAACTACCAGTACCTGTTGGAGAAAGCTTCGGAGGAAGTGGAGAACGAGGTTCTGCTGACTAAGAAGGAAATCTACGCGCAGCTTTGTCGTCCGAACCCTTTTGATGGGGGAACGAAGGTAGGGAGTTCCTTTGTTTAGTTGTGACTTGCGTTCGGATTTACTCAGTGGTTTTTGTCCGTTTATTGTTATCTGATGATTGGGGCTTTTAGGTTTAAAATATGATTGATCCATAAATTTCAAGCAAGAATAGGGTTTTTGTTCTTGGTTGCAAGGGGATGATATATAGTTGTTGAGCTATTTTTGCGATCCATAGTGACTTTTTTCTTAAGCGGGGGGATTCAATCTTTTTTTTTTTCATAAAAAATGTGTATAATTTTCCCTGTTAGGTATTGTATTTGCGCTTTTTGTTTTCTTGCAAGTTTTTGGGGCTTTATGCTATAGTTTTTTAAGTAGGATTTGAGAAAGTTTTAGCTTAAAACCAGCAAACATAATTTTGGGAACTTTGGATCCTGCTATTTTGATTAGTGCTGTTTCAGTTGTATTATTGATTGGATTCAGTATTTTAAAAAAAATTTCATCTTTTTATAAATCCTAAATTCTGAAACAAAAAGTTAACTAATTTATCAATAATTGTTATGCAAACGGCATTTTTTGTTTAATTTTCTCAATAATGGAATCTGGATGTGACAATTTTACCAAGGGGCTGTCTGGCAACTGATTTAACCCAGGATTGATGAAGGATTTAAGTGGAATCCCACCAGACAGTCATTTTGGACAAAATAAAACACCGGATGCTGTAAATCCGAGTTCTACTGATTTCAGCTGTAGATTCCAGATTTACTGAATCCCACGAACTGGTGGATTTAACTTCGCGGGCTTCCGAGTTTCTCCAACAGCCATAATGGCTTCTTAAATCCCTAGAGAAATTGCCAAATAGTTTTATTGGATCTAACTTGGTGGGACTTGGGATCTAACTTTGGGAATTGGGATCTAACTTTGGGGGCTTCCGAGTGTTCCAACAGCCATAATGACTTCTTAAATCCTGAAAGAAATTGCCAAACAGTTTCATTTGATTTATAGTACTTAGTAAATCCGCTGCCAGAGAGTCTTCCGGATTTAACCCATTCAAGATTTTATAAAACTGGTTTTACGGGATTTAGTAAATCCAAATAACTTAAATCTCATGTGTTGCCAGACAGCACCTAAATTTTATTTGACTTACATTGCTCTTGTAGTGCAACAGTCCTTTATCCAGGTGACAAATGCTGCCACCTGTTTTTGACTGTTGCGGCCCATTTTTTTAAGGCATCTGGGTATTGTTGGCTGCAGGAATTCTGGCTAGAGAAGCGCAGGGGTAGGCTTTGCATGTCTATTTCTTCGAAGGCTTTGCTTATTACTGGGATAGATGATCGGAGATACTGGAGCAATATTCCGACTGAGGAATCAAGGTATACATTTAATGTAATTTTCTATGTAATAAGTACATAAAATTATTATTTTCTTGATACTATTGAGGCAATCGCTTTAGTTTTTGTTGACAACCATCAACTGAACAGAAGCTGAACCTATTCTTCTGGTTTGCCCAGTCAGCGTTGTAGCTTGCAAATTTGCGTTATCCATAGTTCTTGTTCTGGTTAATTTATGGTTTCTTTTGTTCTGTTTTTACCTCTTCCTTGAAACCACAAACTTGTTATTTTATTGTTAGCAGAAAGGTTTATTTGTTTGTCTTTTTACTTTGAATGTTATTAAAGACTCTTTGCTGATCAAAGTTTTTGTGGTAGGATCATCTAATGTGTTTTTTTTGGGTGGCGGGTGAGCCGGGGGTAATTATAATATTGCTATTTACAGAACTGCGACCCCCTTTTATCAGATTTTCAAGTTCTCTTTTAAATATCAAAGTTCGCGGTAAAACTTCAACCCATATTTTTTTCATTTAACCTGCAATGCTCTATAGCGCTGAATGTTGGCCTTTAAAAGAGAAGCATAATAATAAGTTAAGTGTTGCCGAGATGAGAATGATTAGGTGGATGAGTGGCTTTACACTTAGAGACAAAATGCGGAATGAATATATTCGTGATAGGGTTGGTGTAGCTCCTGTGACAGACAAAATTAGAGAAAGTCGTCTTAGATGGTTTGGTCATATTAAACGCCGACCATTAGATGATCCGATTAGGAGAGTAGATGTTTTAAATTCGACTTGTGTTAAGAAAGGCAGAGGTAGACCTAGGAAGACTTGGGCTTATTGTATTAAAAATGATCTTAATTTACTAGAACTAAATGAAAATATGACACTTAAGGCTTTGTTGTTGTTGTTGTATCATATTCCCAATGTTGCAGCATATATAAATGCATCAGTTCATTAGTTTAAATAATCACCGGGTGCTAATTTTATAAATAGCAATGTTTCAAGTATTTATACCTTAATTTTTACTTGGCTAGGTTTTGGGTTGTTCAGCGCGACTATAATCTATGCATTTCAATGTTGCCTTCTCCATCAATTGCCTGTTTGAGTATTTAAATATTTCCCGCTGACTAATTGATGGACGGGAAGTCAGGAATATGCCTATTTAGTTTCACTGTATAATCTAGTGTGCTAGTGCATGAAACTCCTGACATTGTGAGATCTAGCATTGATATATTGCATACTATAAAACTTGGGAAGCTTAGGAAGGTAAAAAAAAAGGAAGACATGCATACATACCACTTAATTCTTATGTTTTTATGTATCTAACACCTAAAACTTCAATTTTTACATACCTTATCTATGCAAAAAGAAGATTTATTTCCCTTTTTAAAAGTTAAAGCAGTAGTATTCTTGATGTGATATGAAACATTTGGGTGGCATAAATTTAAAAAGTAAAGTATAGGTGTTAGATATGTAAATGCATAGGAATTTTAGTGTTATGTATGTAAATGAACTGAACTGAAAAAAAGGATGAGTTGAGTATTTTCTCGTTGACCTTGTTCCAAGTTGCTTGTGAGTCAGTCAATCATCACAAATAATTTAAGAATATGCTATTATATTTTTGCGAAATTTACATACAAATCTCACAATTCTTAGATATTTACACATCTCACATAACTCTCAAATCTTAAATAAGACATAAAAAATAGCACTATTATCACTTTCATGCACATTTATAGCATCAAAGTGCAAATAGCACTATTATCACTTTCATGCACATTTATAGCATCAAAGTGCGATCTATGTATTTAAATATAAAAGTTTTGGTGTGAGATAAGTAAATACATAAGAATTGTGCGCTATGTATGTAAATGCCCACGTGTTTTCTCGTGGGAAATCTTCAGAATTTAAAGAAAATAATGATTTGCTGTGTAATGATCCTCTCATTCAGCTGAGCTTGAATTTTTTAACTTTTATTCAATTAGGTTCATCTCTTGAGGAAGACTACTTTTTCTTTTTCTTCTTTTTCCATTTCTTCTCACATAAAGGTAGAAGTGTATTTATGAATGTGGATGCCAACTGCTTAAATTGCAAAGCGGGTGTGAAGTGGTCCAACATATAAATATGCATTTCTAATTGAATGCTTTTTTGTATCTTAAAGGCCGGTTTTGGTTTAGTTTTTTCATTTTCAATCCTCCCCAATTTGGTGCTTAGCTGTAGCTTTGCTTGCCAGATTCATGCATGAGAACACCCCATGGATGGGAATCCTTGGCTCTTGTTGAACTGTGCTATTATTGCCCATGGATGGGGGGTGGAACTTGCTTTCAATTTCTTTATTTGTTTTTTGGTTTTCCAAGAAGACTAGATTGGACGCTATGCTGGTTTGTTGATAGAAATTCTTTTACGATGGTCTATCCTGGTATTATTGCATTAGAAAATGTTAAATTTGATCATTGTGCATAGAGTTTTAGGAGAGTGACTCCATGCCTGTTTGTTTAATGATATTGTGAACTCTTTTACCTTGGTTGACATGGCTATTTGAATTGTCCAACATGACATCGGTCATCATTTACATTCGTTTAAGGGGGACTTAAATACATAACCACTGAATTATTATGTATTTGCATATCGTACACTTGGTGTTGAATTAAATAAAAAACATGCTTGAAAAGTGTATTTTATTTTAGAGAAGTTATTGTTTGTGGTATTATGAACATGACTTCGAGGTTAAAGTGCTATATAATTAAACATAAAGATTTTGGTGCTAGAGGCCTAAATACCTGTAAGAAATTTGGCATGTGAATCCTCCTTTCAATTCACGTTTAGCAAACACTATATCTGTGTAATTATATAAAAAATGGTTAACAAGTGAAACATTATAAAATTCATCATTGAGCTGACTACAGCTGATTCGTTGAAATCTCAAATGGGAGAGTTAATTATTTTATATAGCTTTATATATAGATTCATACAGGTTGCTTTAGTTCATGTTTTTTGAGTTTTGTAAATCACTCCTGTCAGGATAGCAGCACCATGCTGTGCGATAATTTTAAAGGGTGCTTGCATAAATATATTAACGTGATAAGAATAAATAATTTGTGAATATGAGTTCTTTGCTTTTGCAGATTCCACTCAGTCGCCTATCTTCAGCAGATATGGTGGTTTGAGGTCGACGCCGAAATCGAGTTCTGCTTCCCTCCTGGCACATACAGCCTATACTTTCGCCTCCACCTAGGACGACCCACAAGGCGACTCGGTCGACGAATATGCAACACGGAGCACATCCATGGGTGGGACATCAAGCCCGTCCGTTTCCAGCTGTGGACATCGGACGGCCAGCATGCTTTGTGCCAGTGCAAACTTGATGATCCAGGTTGTTGGATACGCTACCATGTTGGTGATTTTATTGTTGGGAGCGCAGATGTTCCCACTAAACTCAAGTTCTCCATGAAACAAATAGACTGTACTCACACCAAAGGGGGTCTGTGTGTGGACTCTGTGTTAATATGTCCCAAGGGGCTGATTCAAGAGAAGGTATCCACCCTCCATCTGTAACTTTTTACATTCAGTTGGAGTTATACAAAGCCAACAAACTGGACTAGAAAAGATATAATAGTTTTCTTTTTATTGGTTCCTGGTGTCATAGTAGTGCCTGTACATGTAAATTTTCTTCTTAGTTTTGGGTGAGGTTACTATTAGAAGCTGTGTTTGTAAAGACAAACTCTATGCCTTGAGAGTGATCGAAGAATGTCTTATTAACTGTTTTGCTAATGGCAGGGTAGCTTTGAGGCGTATATTGAATTTGGTCTTGTTTGACGATGCTTTGCCATTGAGAAAATTTCATTGAAAAGTAATATCCAAAGCAAAGGCAATATAAATTATGTTTCTGTAAAGTATTATTTGTTTGAATAGGGGAGAAGTAGAGAACAGACCAGCAAATCGAAGAAATCGGGCATTTCGACATACCGAACGCAGAACATTGAGCCGAAAGTGATGGTCTTTTTGTGTTCGTGATTTCGCCGAAGTCTTCGTTGCGGTTGAAACTCTCCTTCAAATGAGCCCTTTGTTCTCATGATTTTACTCCTTATTGAGAAAGATGATTTCTATTCTCAAGACATAGGGTCCACAGTGACTTGAATAAGCTCTCTTTATATTTTATTATTGTATTAATTTAGTATTCCAGTTCTCTACTATAAATACTGCCATGTATTAATACAGTGGGGTGAGATATAACAGTTCTTTTTCGTTCCTGTTACTATCTTCTTGCTTCTGAACTTGCTGCCTTCTCGCCTCAGCTTCTCTGATCTCTCTGGTTTATATGGTATCAGAGCTCCTTTATAGGCTACACAGCGACGGACTATTCTGGATCATCGCAAATTCACGATGGGCTGGTAAGTCTTCGAATATCTGAAATCCCCTCTATGAAATTTCTCATGTCAAACATAAAATCCGTGGCACAAATGCGTTATCTACCGACAATTATCAGCTATGGAGATCTAAAATGATCAAGATTACTAGTGCCAATGAATTCTTGGGTTTTCTTGTTGGAACAATCCAACCACTAGCTTCAATGATCATTAGCAACTGTGGCACTCTCTCTATTTATCCTACTTGTAGCATATGGATCATGTTAGATCAGAATCTTGTTGTTGCTCTGTATTCAACAATTTCTGCATCTATTTTGCCCTATGTGTTGCATATGAAATGCTGCAGTGAAATTTGTCTTACCTTGGAGAAGTAGCTACAAGCTACGAATCGATTTAGGGTTATCTAACTCAAGAACAAACTGCATAGTGTCACTATGTGAAATCTCATTAAGACATAATATCTAATGAAAATCAAAACCATAATTGATAATATCTCTACGACAGGATCAACATGGACATCGAAGATATCATGCTTTATATTCTCAAATGTTACCGGCTTCCTATCAAGCCTTCAAGTTAGCCATAATAACTCAATTGGCTCCCATAAATTCTGAAGACTTGTATGTACTCTTTCTCAACGGAGAAATCAATCTCTTATCTGATATAAAAAGGAGAACATTGATCCGGATCCTCAATTAGACCTATATAATTACGAAGGCAAGGACAAATACATCAAAGGCAGAGGAAACAACAACTCAGCTCATGAAAATACCAACTCAACTCGCTTACAAGATGTCAAGATCTCCCTACTACACAAACTAGAACATGTGGATCGCTCTGTTGTCGAATGCGCAATAAACTGGATCGTATTGCTTCTGCAGTGATATGAACGACGCCTACCTCGTCGCTGCCAAAACTGTTCCAGTTGACGGATGCGCTAGTGAGCCTCTGGAGTCAGGAATGCTAGGCGATCAGGAAGAGTCCTTTACACTTCCTTCCAAATACTCTAACAAGTCATACAAGAGGCACATAAATAATTTTCACACAAATAAGTAAGAAAATAAGTACACCAACCTCCAATATCTCTCTCGACTAATCTAACAAAATCAGACCGACACGTACCTTTGTCAAGTGGTCGAAGGGAGCACCTCTCCTCCAAGACCTCTTTAAAGCCACCCTCTCTTCAGCAGCTCTCTCTCGAGAAAACTTCATGTTGTAGGCCGATCACCACATATCCTTAGTCATGGTATCAACACCATCCAGACGAATCATGTGTTTGATCATGTTGTGGTCGTGGTGTTGAAATAATGAAAGACGCTGACCCTTAATCAATGCCCTATGATCGCAAACATTCCATGGTAAGATCTACACTTTCTTCACCCGCTCCCTGGTGGAGAAGTGCGGATTCACCATTTATCCACACACGAGGCTATCGGAACTTCGTCTTCCAGTCATTTTACCTTGTTTACAAGCCCCAACAACTGAATGTTAGGGCCGGCACGAACTGAATATATTCATCGCATTGATCCGAAATAAAAAGAAATGGTTGAGGAGTTCGATTGACTATGGGATTCTCATCCTTCGGCAAAAAACACAAGTCATAATGGCGGTGATCGAGTTAGGAAGAACATGGGCAAGATGATTCCATAGCGGTTGAGGATCAATCACAACTCTCGACAAAGTGGCAGCTGAAGACCCATCTTAAAATGATCCTTGTAAAAGACTAAGTCAGGAGAAAAACCACCGGTAGCCTGTTTGTGGTTGACAGTCGGTCACATGAGAACCGTAGGATCCAAAACATAACGATCCTGGATCTCTTCTTTGTCCGCCGTTGAGATGACTGAAATCTCTATAGCAGGAATCGAACAAAATGACTCCTGAGAATAATTTTGAAATATGGAGCCTCTGATATTATGTGAGAAATAAGAAAAGGAGAAGGAAAGAAATATTGAAAAGTAGACAAAGGAGAAAAAGACAACAAAACCCAGAGAAAAAAGAAAAGGACAAGGATTCTTAGCCGCCACGCACACGCGTGCTCTCGCACACATACACACTCATGTGCGCGCAAGGGGATCGCATGGTAAGCCAAAATGCCGTCTACAAGACGTACACAACGGAATTACACGTTACGCAAGAAAAGTAATCATCACCAGAAATAAAAAAAATACTTTATTTTATTTCATTTTTATTTATTTACATAAAAAGAGGGGGTGTCACGCCAAACCCTCGGTTACAGCTAAGAAAAGAAAAATTTAACTAAGCAGTCATTCACGACTTTGTCAGAGACAACCCCTCGGTGACGAAGGCGTTCATACATAAACTCATTGTCCACCCTAAAGAGGTTTATGGATATCCCTTGGCTCAGCGACGAGGACCTCTCTGATGGCCAATAATTCCAAACACAACCGAAAATTCCAAACACAGATGCATCACCTCTCCACAATCGACAAGCATCTCCTCTTAGAAGATTGCAAATTTCTCGTGAAGTGCCACAACTTTCTTCTTCGCCTAGTTAAAACTCTCTAGAACTTCAACAATTCTTTCATTCTCGTCTCCTCGAGGATACCCCATAAAATGAAGAAAGCACTCAATCTCAGCAAGACGATGCAGTATGAAGTCAGAAGACACGTGAAGCTCTCTGATCGCCTCCTCTTCTGTCACAACACTAGAAGAAACCTGACAACTCACACTCTGACTCCCGATGAGAGATAAGTGCCTCTCCATCCTTCGTTCTCTAGCACCCTGCTCAACACCTAGCTTAGCACTTTGATTCCCATCACCGTGCTCCGATACACCCCGATGCGCCATATTCTCTCTCTCCACATCCACATGTTCCGTGTTCGCTCTACTGGACACAACTTAGTCCACGACAATCGCGTCATCCTCAGGGCCAGCACCAGTATGTACCGATACAGAGTCGATGTTCAGGACTTCGGTTGTTGCACCAAATAAAAAAGATGCAGAAGGCAATTCAAGTCACATACTCAAAATCACCCCCCACTCAAATGTAGTGTAAGAAAAAAACATCCTCACTAGCCTTCCTTAATCCTCAACTCAACCCTCATAGAGAAGACCGTTCTTTGTTGATCGATCCATATCTCAGCTTCGGTTGTTGTCTCCTTAGGACCTCTCTGGCGAACCACAACCCCCAAGACAAACCTAAACGAACAAACTCCATCTCCCGACAGGAACATTCACGTTTGATGGGTGTTCTGTAGGATGATCATCAGGATGGTCTCTAGCGTGCCTCACAACCCTCTCTTGAGACAATTTCACACCAGCTCGACCCTCAATATCATCGGTCCATAACTTAGGCATTGCTCTTTTCCTACTCATGCCTATGCAGAAGCTTCACCCATCGGCTTGTGCTTCACGTCTAGCTTACAAGCTTTTGCCCACATATCACTCATGACTTTGAGAAGAACACTTTTATCGGCAGACGGTGCCCTTCACCAGACATCACGACAAACACATAGAGAAAAAGACGAAAGTAAAGGATCAAGAAGAAAATGAAACGACACAAACGCTCTATATCTTGGTTGTGTTTCCTGTATGTTTTTGGATTCAACAATCTTCTGGCTTCTTATCTCTGCTGCCTTCTCGCGTCTGCTTCTCTGCTCTCTCCTATTTATACTTATGATAATATAGGGGCTTTTTGTTTTAAATAAAAGGGGTATATTCTAAATTTAAGACTTTTGAATGTTTCAGAATTTATTTTTAATAGCAATATGTCACCTCCCAAAAGAGCTCTTACGGGTGGTGGGCAGCTCAAGACTTAAATACTGTTTTTCGGCTCTACACCTAGCCGATGTGGGACATTTTGTCCGTGGCATTCTTCTCCACCCATTCACGTGACGCCCTTGTCACATATCGACTTCACCGAGGGTCTCACTAGACCATGGAGAGCCCACACACCTGACAGACAGTAATTTGCTCCGATACCACTTGTCACCTCTCAAAAGAGCTCTTTTGGGGTGGTGAACAGCCCAAGACTTAAATACTATTTTTCGGCCCTACACCTAACCGATGTTGGACTTTTTGTCCCTTACAAATATATATTCTAAATTCATGTCTTCTAAGGCGGATTTAAAATACAATGGAAAGTGAGGCTATTGCATGCAATCTGATGTCACCGCTGTCATAACCAGATGCCCACTACAACCTTATTCCATGTTAATCTATTTTTTAATAATTAAATATAAAAATTGCAGAGTATTTATTTTCACTGAATCAAATAATTTTAAAATATTTAAACTATAATTCCTTTTGTTTTAATGCAGTTTTTCTTAATAAATAACCTTGATGAACAAGATGTAACATATTTTTCGCGCTTTGGGAAGAAAATGACATGTTTGTTGGCTTTAGGCTTTTATTAGCAATTTTTATTCAAGGGGCCCACAAATTAATTAAAAAAATAAATAAAATAAAATAACTAAAAAAAAAAAAAAAGTGTAGCTTGTGTTTGGCTGGAGGTTCCACGTCACATAGGCATCATTAGCGCATGCAATTGTTTTGGCTTGATTAGCCTAAGTTGACAAATTTAATTAAGAAAGCATTTAATTTTAAAAAAAAAAAGACTCTAATTTAACAATTTATTAGAATAAATATTACATTATAATTTTATTAATTTACTAAACTTATAGTGGAAGTTAATGTTTTGATGAGATGTACTCTATGAAATTAAGAACATTTAGTTTTAGGATCATGGATTTAATCATAACAAATGTTTGGAGATCAATTATAATTCCTTGGTGGAGCTCATGCTGAAAATAGCTAAAATATCTTATTTCAAAAGTTTTAAATAGATTATAGCTTCACACTAATAGTTATTTCAAAAAGAATTTTCAGGAAAACAATATTATGATTTTAAATATTAGTGTATGATCAATGAGTCTCCTGGATTGTACTCATCAACCAGACAGTTTAACAAGCAGGTTCATGACAACTGCTCAACTAGACAATTTGACAATGTACTCTGCTCGTGATATCTCAGCCAAGAGCTTAGATAGTCAGCTCGACTCATCGATTCAACCGACCAAGTCATTGGGTTAGCATAAGAGGTTATTTGCATCAAACCTTGTGATGATGTATCCCAGGCAGAGTGTTTGATCTCATTATTATATCAAAGACTGATAGGAAAACAAGTGTCATCAAGCACACCTACGTAACTTTGATCCATAGTTATATATTTAGTATGATATGTTTTTTGTTTCTTGTATACCGATGTACGCACTTTACCTCTAGCATGCTCAAACTATTAAATAGGTGGTCACTATAAAGCATAGATGAGGGAGAGAGAAGGAGAAATAAAAAATCCTAGAGTAAAGGAACTTGTGGAGATTACATGGTCTAGCATCTTCAACCATTCCATTCACATCAATAAAATCCTAAGACTATCTCTCTCTCTCTCTCTCTCTCTCTCAATATCTATACAGTTCTTCCCCTCTCACACAGCTCTTTTTTTAGGTAGTATGTGGTCACAAATAATTTAAGATATGATATTTTTGAAGATGTGATGAGCATGCAACATATCACAAACTAGAACCGAAGTTGTTCACGGAGCAAAACCATGTAACATGGATCATTCCATCAACAAAGTGTATATAATAGAATTTTCTTTACAGCATATGAATGAGTTGAATGTGCAAATAACTATAATGATTATGAAAGATTTAAAACAAGCAATGCGAGAAGCATCATGTGCCCAAACACCATCTGATTCTGTGAAATCAGCGTTACAAAAAAGAAAAAACCCAAATGTCAGGATATAAAGAACTTTGCAATCAACTATGGCAGACAAGGATGATAGACACTACCCAGATATTACAAATTCCTCTTCGTTTGAATTTGAAAGATAGAAGAGGCAAGCAGTTGCTAGAAAAAGACACCCATTAGAAAATGATTCGTAGTGCAATAGCACATGATCCATGCAAGTGCACGTGTCCATCCAATAGTATACAGATTTAAATTATGAGATTTTGATCTCATAGAGAGTTAGGTCAATTCCTTAATTAGATCAAGTGCTAACCTTAAGCTTTAAGTTTTATTCAATAAGATCAACTTCAAACAGGGTTTTACTAGTCCTAAAATACTAAAACACAACTTTTTTTACTGCTTTTTGATTTTGTTAAAAAACTTCCGTTGAATTAGTGATGTGCTATGACCTTAAATTTATCCAAAATTTTTTCTAATTTGATTAACAATCAAGAACAAAAACTCTCTTCTCATGTATTAAGAAATGTGGTGGTTTTATATTACAATTTAGTGTTAACTCATGCAAAAATCACAGAGAATCCAGAGAATCCATACTTATCAATTGATTGCACTCCTCTAATAATAATATTACTATTCTACCAAAAGTCATGTGCATTAACTTAATATTTCCATTAGTTTTCTTACAAAATATGTTGGTCCCAGCTGACTTTAATAATCAAGTGGCCAGGTCGAGACAAAAAGAAGTTCAAAAAATTAACACATCAACACTTACCACATAAAGCTTCAAAAATTTAACTTGGATAACTGAAATTCACAACTTAAACACTGATCCAAAGGAAATCAACTTCATTACATATTATGTTTGCAAACCACATGTGGAAAGAATTCAAATCTAAGCAAAAGTATAAAGAAAAGAAAGAAAAGTGACAACCAGAGTATCTTGTGAAGAAATATGCTTGCTTCATGTACATATTCTTCGAAATGCTCATCTGCAATTCCCTCTGTTGCATTCTCTACACTCTTCAACCTCCTACCACACTCCAACACTCACTCCACAAACACTATGTGACACTCTCTAAACTCTAAACCACTCTCATGACTCCTTTGCTCCTTGCTTATGTATAACCATTTCTGTCGGGTCATTTATGTCTTGACTGTATGTTTATGGCGACTAGGTGCTAGATATGGCATTGCAATGCTAAATTTTTTATGCTATAGCTCAGAGCTTTCTATCTTATGATCTTTCAATTTGGCGTTGATTCTGTTACGACACTTAGAATGAACGCACTGAGGCAATTGATGATGGCATTGTATCTAGCTATGGGTCCAAGGTTTTGTGCTCTTTATCTTTGGTTTTTTCTCCCATCTTTAATGGTGTTGTCTTACCTTGGGCGGCTACAAGCCCAAATCATTTTTTCTCACATTCTCCATATGAGAATTTTCTTCATGCTGAAGTAAAATTCAATTTTGGTCAAATTGGATTAAGAAAAACAAACAACCAAATTAGAGGAAAAAAAAAAAAAGGAACCAAGCACCCAATTGAGCACGAGCTCATCAGCCATCTTCGTATGAAACATTAAACCAAATCTTTAAACTATTGTTAAAGACCGAATTGCTTTCAACATTCAACAGCAAAATGCACGAAGCTCTTCGATAAGAAACAAAAAGCTGCCACTCTATACCCAACATATTTCATTTCATAAGTTCAATTAGGAGACAAACATCCAACCTCAAATTACAGCACAAACACTACATATAATAAATCAAAGATGCACATTTACTGACCAGCGTTTATGCAAAAGCTAAGAATACATTTAAGGGCAAGCTCACAAGTATAATAAGCCAACATCTCAGAATCTTTCTCAATAAGTAAATTATCTATAGACCATAAGGACAAGCTCACCACGGAAACCCACCTTTAGAGAACTCTCTTAATATGTCAGGTTCCAAATCACCAAGATTCATGTTTTCCAGTGCATCCAGTTTTGCATTATAGTTACTGTTACTGATGCAGCAGTTATTACTCTTGGAAGGAGGCTTAGAAGTGTCGCTTGTAGTGGGAATCGCTCCCTTGACATCACTGGATGTTTGACCAGTGCTAATTTCTGATCCAATCCTACCTGATCCCGTGCTCTTGTTTGCTGCGACAGAACCGGAACAACCAAGCACGTCAGCTGCGACATTACCGTTTACAACAGGTGCATTTATGGATGGCTGTGGAGTTCCTTTGTTCATCATTTCTTGCAGAAGCTGCTGAATCACATGTTGCTGTAAATGTTGATTTGCTTGGGATGGAGTCTGGGTTCTGTTGATCTGAGAAAGATTTGCTGGCAACGCTTGTTGTTGCTGGCTATTAATTGGCAAGCCCTGAAAGCTTTGTCCTGCTGTACCTGAAGGACCATTGCCTTGAAATGGTATAGACTGTGCTTGGGTAAGGACAGCAAATGAGGCATCGGAGCGCAGATGATTCTGGTCTAGATTTGCAGAGTTTCTAGACAAATATTGGTAGCTATTCAATGGCAAAGCAACCTGGGAAGCATTGTTCAAGAAGCGGGTGGTTGGGCGAGTATTTGCTAAATGGCTGGTGAGCCCAGGTTGCCCAGCAATGAGTTTATCCTTGCTCTGCTCAATGGGGAGGTTCTGAGTAGCTGCAGCCATTTGCTCTGCCTCGTTCATGTTCTGGGCCTGGAGCTTAGATGCAGCGTGAGAAAAGTTCTTCAGGCTATCTGAGAATGAAATTCTATCATGATTACTGATGCAATGAGATCATCACAAAATGACAATTATTAGGAAAATATAATATCTGAAAAGGAAATATAGCTTTAAGTTTCCCTAAATCATTCCTAATTAGGACAGCATTAATAAGTTTACTGTGCATAAATAATTTGCATAATCACACAATTTCAGTTCTCAGTAGTTCCCTTAACCATTTCATTAATTCATTCTATCCATCTAGGTGATGGTGATGCATCTTCTAAGCTCATGCACGTTTGTCTTATTGTCAAAGGTGCTAATCATAATATCTACTATAATCATTTCTCAAGCTAATCTTCACAGTTCACCATACAATTATCTCAACATTCCCCCTTCAAACTCAAGCAAGCTACCAAAAATTTTAAGGCCTAATAGTTAAGTCATATAATACATTAAATCTAATTATTGTAACAAAATTTCATTTTAGATCTTCATGACATCCTCTTCTGAAGGTACTCACGATGCATTCTATTTTAATTATATCTACTTTCAACTCTAAAAGTTGTCATTCATCAATGTAACAATCTTCCATTTGATAGCAACCAAGACAGTCAACAATACTAAGCATGATTATCACTGGACCTACCAGCAACATCAAATTACAATTATAAATTTGATATCCCCTATAATTACATATTATGTTAACTTCTAACATAGTTATTTACAAATAACATAAACATTGGCATACCTTCGCGTAAGAATGTCTAAAACAATTAACCAAAAATATAAATAAATCAATAAAAGAAAACTTAATGTCATCTTTGAAGTGATTAAGGTATGACTGAAAAATATTCTAAAATCCAAATATGGAGAGATACAAATCGGATAATGATAAAAAAAAAATAAAAGAAAAAACTCATCATCAACATTAAGTGCTAAATATGAAGACAACGGTATTGATTTCAACTGAAAAAAAACTAAAGGATATAAACACCCTTTCGAGTCCTGAAGCTTTAATGGTTGAGAAAATTACACGAATATAAACGTAAAGATTAGTATACATAAACAATGGACGGAATATTATCTGGTGCTTGAGAATGCAGCAGCAGAAGCAACAATTAAGAAGGATGCAAATATACCTTCTTGGAGGGAGACAATTGAGTTATTGAAAAAATACAATAGGAAAAAACATAAAGCCTTGAAAGATATAGCACGGTCAATCTTATTGAAACTTCTACTAAATGCCAAGATATATCCACATGGATATCTCTTTTCTTCTAAAAGTATAAACATCTCCATGCACGGGAAGCTCGAGAAGCATGAAGAGGCATAGAAATAACAACAAAATATCACCCAGCTAAATCCTGCGTACATCTGAAAATAACGACCATACCTATGGGCCCCATCTTGTGTGCTTGGCTGAAATTAATCAAGTCTTTCATGCTGTTCACAACCTCGGATATCTGTGGATTTCAAAGGAAATATATCAAAATCATGTCCAAATAACATAAAATATCAATTGGCAGTCATAATCTTCACTAATGATATATATGTTCATAAACTCAAATTTTATTGATGGCATTTCTTCTCATCAAAAGTCTTTCCTAAACTATTTTCCAGTGAATTATCATTGGGAAACATAGATTTGAGCAAAAGAAAGAAAAGTTGATGGCCGAAGCACCAGACATACCTGCAAACATCTAACATATCTTTTGGAAAAGCCAAGATCATTTAGTGACTGAAGTTCTAAATTTCTTGCAAGTTGCCGGCCTGCTGCCGCAAACCTGAAAAAATAAAAAAAAAGAAGCACCCTCATGTACGTTAGTCAACCATATTTAACCGTGAATTTGCTAAAAAAAAAGTCATTTTGAAATGTAAATTTTGAATTAAATTTTAAAATTTGCAACTTTATTGTAATAGTTAGCTGCATCTGCTCCGATATATTTGCAATAAACATAATTTCAATAGTAAGATTTCGGGCTGAAATTCAATGATATTCTATATGTTAAAATAATACCATAGAAACGGATGTCAAGAAAAAATAGCAAAATAAAGAAAACTAAAAATTTTAAGTATTGCAAGTCTGTGAAGCTATAACTTGGATTGCTTAATCAACAGAGACAAAGAAATGTAATGGTTCACTCACATGTTGCAGCTAGCCTGCAGATCTTGAGCAGAAAGCCCAGAAGTTCCAGTTTCATTTATAGCAGCTTGATATTTTTGCGCAACGTGCAGTAACTGGTTTACCTGTGAGGATAGTATAGCGTGCATTTAGATTACTCGGATTATTTATGTCAAGATCCAGCAAGCTTAAGGTAATCTGAAACATGCCATCTGAAGTAAAGCCCTAGTGTAACACTAACACACAATTAAACTTGCTAACAGAACAAATCAATCATTTCGTTTTAGTGTCATCTCATAAGAATATAATGATTATTTGGGAGTAAGATGCCACAAAGCAGAACAAAGGCTTAAAAGCAAGAGTTTTTGACAAAGAAAATGTACAAAGAAACACTAATAAAAGGATTAGAATTTTTCTGGAATTCACGCAACGGTCTTGTTTATTGACATTAGTAAAAAATGTAGAAATAAGCATGAAAACAAAGTACAAAAACTAAATATAGGATAAAAAATGAAAACCAAACGTATTGAGAACAAAAATCCCCGATTCATCAGAAAACCATGCAAATAATCAATAAAATAAAATTGTATTCCATAAGGCTTACTTTGATATACAGAGGATATCAGAAAATTCACCAATAATGGTGCTGAGGTAACAATGATAAAAGCATGAAGAGGGGGGAAGGGGCAAAATAATCAATGAAAGGCAACTTGTCTAACAGTTGTGATTAAAAAATTCATAGACAAATTAATACAGCATGCAACACCCACATAAGTTAAGGGAGAGCAAAAGTTCATAAATTTGAAGTAAAAAATAATTAAAGACGATAATGATTCTCTTAAGACTATCGTAGATTCATTTAACGATTTCCTAAATGTCACTACCCATGCTGTACAATTTTTTAAATCATATGCCTTAAAACAGAAACAAATATATAAACCAGAATCACGAATTCATACCAACCAACTCTAAATTTTGTTAAGAAAGATTCTTATTCAACCGAACTGATAAAACATGAAAACAACATTTCCTAGAGGCATAATGAAAGTGCAAAAAAAATTATATAGGCCTTGCATCAATAAGTAAACTAACATTCAATTTACAAGGATTGACAGATGCTAACCAACTGAATCAGAAAAAGAAACTTCTTGCTGAAAATTGTTGGATACACAAATAAGAGAAAAAAAAACTTTATAATAAAATAGAGCTTACACCAGCATGAAACAACGAATTAAAAAAAATACATAAATAATGAAATCTTTCATAATCACTCTAAATGTCGTGAAGGACAAAAAAAGGGAAAAAAACAATAACCAGTTAAGCTTGCTATCATGTTCAAATAAAAAATTTGATACCCTAAGAGCATACACAAATAGATGGCATTTCACATACTTGATGTGCCATCATTCTCCGAGGGAAAAGTTCTTCATGGCGACGAGCACAGAACTCCCAACACAAGATCTGAATCACAAGACAAATGGAGAATCATACAAAATAGGAAAAAATTCTGTGGAAAACTTGGAAGCATAGCAGCATGATGAAAACCTTCAAATCATGAGTGAAAATTATTCGTAGTTGGCCTTCACGCACAACACGTATTTGCTCATAAACACTCTCTTGAACTGCTTTTTCATACTCCAAAACCATCAATCCAGATGGAAGCCGGAATTCACGAGGCATCTCAAGATATAAAAGCTCATCAATAACCCCATGATCAAATTTGATTTGATTGAGCCTAGGAAGCACTTCATAAGTGGCCTCTGCCTCCATACAAAAAATATATTGAATAAAAAGCATGTACAAACACAAGTTTAATTGCATAAAAGCTTAATAGCAAACAAAGGACTGGATACAAACTTAATAAAAGTACTATTATTGCTTTCAAGGAGATGCAGATGAGCGCTAGAATATTACGCTGGTTCATTTTAGCTAGAAAAAAAAAAAAGGTAACACACCATTCGTTAAATTTTGACTTTTTCTGCTTCTTTTCCTCTTCATTTCAGGTTTCCTTATCTATTATCCTTTAATCCAAATTCACTTCGTTTATGTTTCAACTAGTAAGCAATTTCCTCCACATCTTTTGAAAATATTAACCAGGATAGAAAGATTTTTCTTTAGTTTCAAGTAATACTTTTTTCTTCAAACTAGTTGAGGAAAGTGTGCAATCTGTCTGATGGAAAATATTCCACGGGTAAACAAATATTAACTCATTAAAGCAACGTATTTCCGAAAGCACGAGGAGAATTAAAACAGATCTGAACATACTAACCAAAGCCTTTTCCAGTTTTAGAACCACATATACCACATTGCCATGCATCCTGCACAAGCAGATAAATTTGAGGCATGAAATTAGACAAAATGACAGTAATGTCGACATTACAAATTAAAAAATATCAAAAATATTGTGAGCATGAAATCTTTTAATATAAAAATTTGAACAAAATAGAGACCTGGAAATGCATAACATTAGCCATAATACATCACAATGGATGACAAAGCAATAACTAACCATAGAGGCTTGAGGAAAGGTGCCCAAGGCATGATTGCCAACACCATTATACAATGACAAACACCATCTTTTCTTTGCTTTGGGTGCAAAGTATTCCACAACAAATTTTCTCCAGTAAGTAATCGAATTGTCCTGCGGTAACCCCCGAAAAAGAAAAAACAGAAATTAGGCAAAACTGTATTGGGATTATTTAAAACCCCTATCTACAAAGATAATCATTATGAATGTTACGAACTCACAGCATGTCGATTACTTTGGTGGTACATATACTGCATAAGCCTCCGCGCACACAAACCACCGTCAGGGCGTCGTGCTGGAGACACCAACTGTACAGGAGTTGATCTTGTCTGCTGGTTTTGCTGGTGAACCTGAATTCGTTGCAATTGTGGCAGAGACTGCAAAATTTGTTGTTGCTGGTGCTGTTGTGCAGCCTGTGCTAATCTCTGCTGATGTAGCATGGCCTGAATTTGAGGGCTCTGTTGCCTCTGCAACATCTGTTGGATAACTTGCTGCTGATAAACATCTCCCTGCCTCATCTCCAACCGTGGTCTCTTCTCAGCAGGCAACATTCCAGCATCATGCATTATTGACTGGGATATGTTGCCGGAATTAGCTTGCTTTGCCAAATGTTCCTGCTGGGGACTTTGCTGAACAATAGAAGAACCATCCATGACAGAGGAACAAGAGATGTTGTTGGAAGAGAAGGATAGAGGCGATGCTGGAAGATGCGTATATGACTCATTGTTTATGCTGGAGCTTCTCTGCAATTGTGGCCCACCTGAAAGAGAGGAATTAGCATCTGTGACAAGAGAGCTTGCCCCCATACTAGGTCCAGATGAGTTTGCAGCACTATTGAGGGCTCTATGATTCATTTCAGCAGAAGCACCAGGCCCAAGCCCGGACATAACAGTCCCTGAGATGGAGCTCGCGGGTGCAGGGCTCTGCCCATCACCCAGGAAGAAGATGCAAGAGGCTGATGATGATGGTGAAGGACCGCCACCTCCAGCAACTCTTAAAGGGGGCGCCAAGGGAGAGGGGCTGGAAGCCAGCTGGTGGCTACGCTTAAAATACCCCTCTAGCGCCAGCCCTGCAGAGGAAGGCGGCCCTTCCTGATACCTTGCAGCCACCCAACCAAAACTAGGCCCGAAATCACTCTTATCAGCTGCACCAGGCACAACGAACTTATCCAGAGGTGAAAGAAGGAAACCCCTTCACAGATTATAAAACGCCCAAATCACCAAAGCCAATGTTTTTGCAGTACATAATTGGAGTTAAGATCCTGCAAAACCAGGTTTACATCAGATCTGCAAATTTCAAATTTTAGGTTTTGACTGAAACGATCTCGGCCCCAATGCACGAAGCACGAAAAGGAAGAAAGAAATTTCGCATAATCAAACCCTAATTACAAAAAAGTGACCAACTTCCAACTCTAATATAAAAAATAAGGCAAAATAACTGCACTCAGAACCCCTAATTCATCCTCACCGAAAGAACGAAAACAAAACACAGAAAATTCCGTCCAACATCTTTCAAGTGAATTTGAGCTGGCAGATCGAAGATTCAGAGGATAAAGAAAGATAGGGCTTACGACTTACAGATCAAAATAAGGCCAGTGGAGACGATCACGATACCAAACAGATAGAGCGGTATAACCAGCAGCACGCCGCTAAAGGCGGTATTTTTATCCCTATCTCACTCTCTCTTCTCCCGCGGCGATCATTTGCAGCAACTCAAGAGCTTGGGTTCGGGGGAGATGGGATTTATGCATCGCGGGAAGAATAGCAGTCTGAGAGCAGGTGACCGGCTGAAGCCGGTTTCCATCACTTGCGTGGCATCCGGCGATGCCGTCCGCAAGAGCGGCGGCGAGATCGACGTGGGAGTAAGCAAGCCTGTTGGGCGATGTTTGACACGTGGAGTGGATTGATTGGCAATAAGACGAGCTCGGAGACTGCGGGAGAGGGACTGGGCCTGTATCGAGTGTACGGGACCTTGCAGTAGTGCACGTGCGTGACTTGAGGGTGTTTTTTTCTCTTTTTAATTTTTATTTATTTTTTTTTTATTTTGAGAGCCGACGCAAAATATTAAACATAAATTAATTCCCTTGAGAAATTTGTTAGTTGGAGCCCGATTTCGCTCCCGCTCTCCCGACTCCCGCTTCCGATCACGCGAGTAGCTCCTCCTCCTGATCCCACGCACACGCAAGGTGAAGACACTTCGCCAATTTCGCGAATCGGCTCCTTTCCGCTCCCATCTCTCGCTCTGTCACGACATCTCTCGCCTCCACATTTTGCAAAACGATGCCTAATCGCGACACTTCCTTGTGCAACTGTTCCCGCACCAGGTTTCGAGATAAAAGACATCGCATTGGCTCTCATTCAGTTTATAGCACGACCCTTTTTGTGTTTTTCTTCGGGCTTCCTCGGGACAAAGGAAGAGAAGTGCAAGCAGTAGTTCCTTGCGGAAGAAGAAAGTAGAAGAAGAAAATTGTTCTCCCTTGGCTTCTTCTTGGTGGCTTGTGGCAGAATAAAAATTGGGTTTATTTCTCTTGTAAGTTTATCTTCTTGAGTGTCTCGGTGTAGAGAGAGGAAAAGAGAGAGCAACGAAGTGAGAGATCCCTTTTGTGAGTTGAGACGATCGACTGGTGTAAATTCCTCAAGTAGTAAAATTTTTTACAACTCCATGGCCGTAGGCAAATTGTCGAACCACCTAAATCTGTGTGTTTCGCTGTGTTACTGTTTTTCTGGTATGAATTTTCTTGTTCTATTTTTCATTTCGTCGTTGATTGTTTTACTAGAAATTCTAAGAAGATAATATGTAATTTTTATTCTTTTTATAATTAAATGGAGGGTATTTTGTCGTATTAAAATTTAAAATTATTTTGTTTAATAAATGGAGTTAGAATAAAAAGAATTTTAATATTATAAACATTACTTAGTGTTATTTACATTATTAGTTAGATGGAAACGAAGATATGTGATTATTTACATGAAAATCTAGAAAGGAGAAAACAAGGGAGACAAATTGATGATAAAACTTACAAATAGAAATGAGATTATAAGTTTTTTTGATTTTTATATAAAGATAGTATTGATATAAAGTAAAGAAATTCAAGTTGTTGTTGAAAACTTAAGGAGAAAATTTTACATTCGGACTTTGGGCGTAAATTTCCGACCGGAGTCCAGTGGCAACTTGCCACGTGACAAGTGGGTCCCACTATAATAAAATGATTAGGTAGGTTTTTTTATAAGGTGGGCCACACTTGCAACATGACATCCTCTCATTGGACTCCGAACGTAAATTATACGTCTGGAGTCTGAATGTAAAACTTTTGTCATCTTGAGGGTTGTAAGTTGTAAAACTTCAAAAATGATAGAAAATATTTGACATAATTAAATTAGCTTGTTTGGGAGACGTGAGCAACATTATCTCAATTTGGTGGAAGATAAGGTAGGAAACTTGGCATGTTTATAGTGCCCTACAAAAGCTTCTAAAGGATCCAAGTCTTTTGAATCATGAAATTCTCCTATGACCGTAATCTCCATGCATAAAGTGTATTGAAATTTGTTGATTGACTTTGAAAAAAAAAAAGAATTATAATCATTATCAAACTTTGATTAGAGTACTTTTTATGCAAATAAAAATGACGACAATTCTATCTTCCAACGATCAAAATTTGATCAAACAATATTATCTCTAATTAGAATGCAGGATCGACCCACTTCAATTTAAGAAAACCTCAATAAAATGAAATGGTTCGGCAGTTGCCACCATTATTACATTTTTTACCGAGAATGTGAATATACCATTTTAACAACTCAAGGTCATAAGTTTAAATGAGGTGAATGACAGAATTCTAATATCGATGTTGGAAGAAATACTTTTAAAATGATTGATCATTCAAATTTAGGGTTTCCAAAAATTGAGATAGTATCTCATAAGTTTCTTAGTTGAATTGATCATCTCTTTGATAACAATGAGTGATTACAAATGACACATAGGTTGCATTGTCCTTTGCTCTAGAAAGAGACAAGTTTAGGACTTCAAATATATATAAAAATAAATATATGTGTGTGTATGTATACATATATATCTATGTATATATCTATGTATGTATCTATATGTTATATATATGTGAGTTATAAAATGAGCGTTCCCTTATCACCTTCCTCTGCATAAACAAAATGAGAAGCACACTTTCGAGCAATAGCAGTGGCCTTATCGACCACCTTATCTTGAATAATAATACTATGATCATAAATGGAGACAAGGTGTTTCGAGGCCATGCAGTAAGGGAGCGGGTCCTTGTGTCCTACAGGATTACCTGATCCAGAGGGATGCTTCTGTTGCCAGTGTTTGATGGCCACCTTTTCTCCGCCGTCTCTGTTCAGACCGCCTCTTCGATATCTGAGAGACACCACTACTTCTCAGTCAACCTTTGGGCTAGCATATGGGTAACTGTCATCTCAGTGGTGTACTGTGGGACCGAGAGATGATGGAAGTTAGCATTCCCATGGCGACATTCATACTCTTCAGAATAGACTTCAGCTTGTGAACCATACGCTCTACCAGCTTGGTTTGAATCCCCTCGGTGCCTGAATAAGAACCGACTAATAACTTCTTCTTCCAGTTCTTTATTTTATTTTCCACTCGCAGCAAATGGAGCTCCTTCCTCGCTAAAAACATGGTTAAGTCCTCTGACCGACTTTAAACGTGAAAAATGCTTAAAAAGGTCGATCTTCCATGCAATATTCTCCAACTGACAAAAGAGAATGAATGTCATTATTGCGGCTACGGAACTCGACAATACTTGTGTTAGAATAACCTCATTTGTATTAATGACACTCCGAAGCTCGTCACTCAGAGGTAACCGAAGGCCATTTTTGAACTGGTCTCGATAAAAGAGTAGATCCTTACCCAAAGATTTGTGGTTTGCGTCAAACTTTGCAACTTCCAAAGAGCGACACTCTTATGAAGAACGTATCTTCTCTGTAACTTATTTACCTCGTTCTCCTTCAAAAATGGAGGATCAACATCCTTGACAGAGACAAAGAGGGTAGGGGAATATTTTGGATCCATCTCAGGAAATAAGAAACGGTCAGCAAATGAAAGGCAAAGAAAGATCAAGAGCACGGAGAGTGAGAGACCAAAAGATGTAAAGTAAAAAAGAAGTGTTCCCTTTTCTCATTTATAAGGCGAGCACCCAAAATGAGGTGTCACATAAAATATCTTTGCGAATTAATTTAAGCATTGTTTTATTTTAAAAAAATATTATTATAGATCTAGAACAAAGTGTTTTATGAATGGGCTCTCTAAGGCTTCAATCGGGACATACCCCTTTTGAGTCAACCTTTGGAAGACCATCTGTTCGTTTAACTTAATTTGATCCAGCTGATCAGCCTTGTAAAAGAACTTGCCCAACTCAATCGACTTAAGAAGCGCTCTATGCTCGCGCAATGCCTTGGCCAATTTGCTCCGCAATGAGGCAACCTCCACCCTCAGGTTCGTCACCTCAAAGTCTGTGGAAGTCAAGGGTGATGATGGCTTCTACACTAGGTTTGTAGCCAATTCTCTAGCCGCTACCTCCGAAGAGTCAACCAACAACGCCAAGGGCCCGGTCCGTTCCGCTCGATGCTCCATGGCTCCAGGGGAAGGTTGTCGCGAGTCTATCCACCCTTGTTTAGAGTTGGTAACGGGCAAAGGGTCAAATGACTGCTGCCCCTTCGAGGTAATGGCCGACAGAAGCCCTGCATATTCATCCTGCAAATTGTCCATCATGGCTAGGGTGTACTTCGCAGCATCCTTCAACCACCCACCATCCTAACGATCCTCTGTCCCGAACGATTCATTTGTATTGAAATTATAAAAAAAAAAGTTTTTTTTTTAGAACTGTCAATGGACCAAAGAAGGTCTCACATACCCATAAATGTGTCCATGGAGAAAGGGCTTCTCTCCCTCTTGCGCTGAGGTGTCCCCGCCTTCCTGCAGTAGTGGTTAAGAAAGGATGATGATCCTTGCTTCATCCTAATCCCTTCCACTCGACACCTTCAAAAAATAGAGCCTACTGGCGTGTAGTGCTTACATCCAGACCAGGCTCACGGACCATGACATCCTTACGAGGGACTTTCTGCTTCTGACCTAGGATCCCTAGACGAATCGACCTAATCCGCCAACACAGCTTCGAAATCCGTCCACCTCTCCCTCTTAATCTTTTCTTTTTTGCAGGCTTTGAGGCCTGATAGCCCACTTTGGCTAGAATTTTAGGGTCCACAATGATCCGATCTGAATTATCAGCCATAGCGCAGCTCAGTTGTCTAGGAGAAAATCACGACATTGGACGCCATGCCAAGTCCACGACTCTATTTATAGAGTGTGTTGTGCACAAAATCCAGATGGGAAGCTAGTCACCGAAAATAATTTTCTTGATTTTAGTGTCACTAACTATTAGTACATGTAATGTCTTTATCGTCACTATCACTGTCAAGAAACAGGAAAACTGGGGGAACTCATATGTATACACCCAAACCATCAACACGATTGTCAAAGCAATCGAGTGGGTTAGAATGTTGGTCGGACATCATGTTACAAGAATATGATCCAAGTCGACCATCCAACGACCGACAACTTAGTCGGAGCCATCTGACACATTATGATGAGGGATTCAGTTGGCGGGCCGCGCCTATAATTCGAACCGCCTAAATTCTTCACTAGGGCACTCGACCACAACATATCAACCGACCAGCCTTTTTACTTCATCACGCATGATCGTCATTCAGCTGGTCACCTTGGTTTACCGAAGTCGAGCATGTCGACCAGTAGGTTACCACTATGTTTGAATTCAAATTGTAATATAGATTTGGTAACAAATCATCGTAGTTAAATGGCATTAAGGACGGTTTCCATTACCGTTCCCTCATTTTTGTAATTGTACAAATACGCCGCTATAAATAGAGGCAAAAGGACGAATAAAGGGACTTCTCCCAGCTATAGGGACTTTCTCAATTACTTTTACTCTCTCTCATTCTCCTCCCGACTTTAACACTCACGGCATATTTCCACAAAAGACAATTTAAGATTCAACATCACAATTTAACTATTTTTATTTTTCATGAAAATGTGCTACAGAAAGTGCAACGTTGTATTTGCATCTTCTCTGTAGTTTCATGGTCTAACAACACAAAAACAATGAAACATCACAAAGGAAGTGAGAAGCTTAAAAAAAAGAAAGAAAATTTTATTTGAGTAAACAATAAGAATAGAGTAGGAATAATATTGAATGATAAAAGAGTTGAGCTGAGTAAAAAATTGAAAATTTGGCGATGCATATTCTCTTCAAATTAGACTTCAATTAAGTCTAAAATATCTGTTGTTGCATGAAATGGTGGATGAACAATCATAACAAGCACTTGAGAAAGATATGATAATTAATGCTCACAGCTTGAATGATAGTTGCAGGCTCCAATATAGTGGGCTTGGCAGATTCATGGTGGATGTGGGTATTTGATAGATATGGGATGTGAGGAGCTACACTTCTATGACAATATATACTGTGCATACTTTAATAAACAAAAAACTGAGGCAATATAAGAAGTGCAGCATTTAAGTCACGGATAGGCTCTCTTTTTACAGCAATTAAAACTATAAAATTTGGCATATCTCACAAATTATAAAATTTCATATCTCAAACTTAATGTTCATTATTTATACAATTAATATAGTACATACATAGCTAACACTCAAATCTTTAATTTAGCAGGCAGAGTTGAGAATACTTAGAGATAACTGAACATACAATTTTGGGAAGATTTAAATACAAACAAGCAAGGGACTGGAGAGACAGAAAGCCACTCTTAAAAGCATTGTTCTGTAAGAAATTACTTTCTGAAAAAGAAAAATTATCTTACAATTGAGTCTTTATGAAGGCTGAGAAGACTCATGCAAGAATCACAAAACTTCCCTTTTTCACAATCTGTTTTAATATATTTGCTTAACAAAATTGCAGCGCTTTAGCTCTGTAGTTCTTTGTTTTCTCAATAAAAATTCGGATTGTGTTGTAGCAGAATGGCAGTATGAGGAAGCCTATGGAGAACATCATATCTTATATCGTTTTGTTGTTTTGTTATGATGTTGCATTCATTGGTTGAGGAGGAGTTGTTTGTTTTTTTCCTGTGAAGTTTGCCTTGGTCTTCAATCCCTGCTCTTCTACGCCACTTTTCAATGGCAAATTGACTTTGAAGCAATGTCAGTCCTTAACAATAAAGCCCACTAAATTAACTAGATGAAAATAAGCCATCTTAGCCAATTGATTGACGTTTTGTCATGCTAGACTGAGTCCATTCGATTAAAGTCTTGCATGACAAAACGGTAGGCATTCAAGATCATTCCTGCCGAACTTATGCCGTCTTTCATTCAGAATACTATGGATGTTGATATTCACATGTGTTGTTCAAATTCTTTAAGTGTTGATTGGTTCAAAATGAAATCTTGTGAGAAATCATTTTTCAGAACTCACGACCAATGGAGGCCTTTCAATGCTATTTCATTTCTCTTATTCCTAAGCTGCTAGTTCTATTACGAGCCAATCTCTCAGTTCAACAATTTAATAGAAAAGAGACTCTTTGGGATCCTTTATTGTTTAGGGTTTTTATTTTCTTTTTTTTTTAAAGTATATCAAACTATTTTTAAAAATATTCAAAATTATTTTCAAATATTTCTAATATTTTTAAAAATAAATATTATGGATAAGAGATCAACAAATTTTCAACTTACAGCACAAATCTCATGGCAAAGAATACGAGATCAACCAAATAAATATTATGGATACGAGATCAACAAAAACTGAAGTTGTCTTCTACTCCTACAACTGCCGACCACAACCAATCATTGGTGACCACCACTCGCCAGCTGCCGCCCGATTACCATCGGCCGCCTCTAATTACCATCGACCACCTCCCACTCCGTGCGACGAGGCACTGTGAGCAAATATTTCTAATATTTTTAAAAATAAATATTATGGATAAGAGATCAACAAATTTTCAACTTACAGCACAAATCTCATGGCAAAGAATACGAGATCAACCAAATAAATATTATGGATACGAGATCAACAAAAACTGAAGTTGTCTTCTACTCCTACAACTGCCGACCACAACCAATCATTGGTGACCACCACTCGCCAGCTGCCGCCCGATTACCATCGGCCGCCTCTAATTACCATCGACCACCTCCCACTCCTTGCGACGAGGCACTGTGCGAAGCAAAAACTAACGTCGCGGAGTCACGAAGCAACCTGTGAATCAACGCATCATTCCAAACACAGGGCTAACCCCAACAAAAACACACCCCGAAAATGGTGTAACAACACACCCCAAAGACGGTGCAATAGTGCATCTCGAAGATTTGGTAACGACGCACCTCACATAGCTCGTGCAACTCCTGACTCTGGTCTTAAGGCCTATAGACGTCATTACAATCACCACTACGACTTACGTGACTAACTACGATCTACGTGGTCCATAGCTTGTGCAGATCTCGACTCCGGCCCTCGCGGCCTACGAACGTCCTTACTTCTAGTCATTACGACGTATGTAACCAACTACAGACTACGTGATCCACAAAGCATGCAACCCCAAACTTCTGTCCCCGAGGGCCACAGATTTCATCGCGACTCACCATTATGGCCCATATGACCTATATTGTCGACAAGTCCTAGAACTCCCTACTATAATCTAAAGCAACCATTTATGGCTCACCTGGCTAATTGTCATGATTATCAACGATGACTTCTACGATAGCTAGTACTACAACCACCGTTTACAACACTCACGATAAACCGTTACCTCCGCAGTAATTGACTATGGCTCTTGCAGCCTGTTGTTGCCAAGAACTACAACTAGATTATGGATATACAACTTCGTAAGTCTATTTTTCATAATTCAGAAGAAAAGTGAACCTGCGTGCTCTCATAGTGGATAATTTTAACCGATTATTCCACATAAAAAATTGAGGTGTCTATCTTATTTCTCTTTAATTACTTGAGTGTCTGATAATAATCATAGCTCTATCACCGTGAATCTCCTAGCATATATCAATTATCAAAAAGCATACTTATCAGAAATCAAAATATAAACGTAATAAATACAAATGCTTGAAACTTCCACTGTCAAAATAATTTTTATTTTCTTTTAGTTATATTTCAATTAAAAAAATATATTCTGCCTATTTAAAGCAAATTAACTTAGTTCTAAAATTAAGTGAAATAAATATGCTAGCAAGCTGTCCTCCTCTTATCCAATAAAATTGTAATAGCGGGCTGGCCTCCTCTTATCCCATTTTATAAATATGCTTATCTTTATTATAATAATAATAATTATTATTATAATAATTATTATTACTATAAAGTCTTCAAATATTTTAGAATCCTTCAATTTATTTTTTAACCAATATATTTTCATTCGACAATCTCTTTAAACCTTACTATTCATTTTGTCAGCTGGAGATCCTCTCTGTATCGCCACAGCTATTAATTGACACTTATTAAATGCATCTGACAGCCAGAATCATATTTAATTTCGCCCTCCTCTTATTACGTAAGTCTAATTATTACGTGTGGAGAGCACGCACAGAACGTGCATGTAGAGTAGTGTGTCACGACTGTGATCGAAAAGCACCGCATACAATAATCACTCCAGCGATACAAACCAATTCTCATAATACCGCTCATTAAAATTCCCTTTTAACTTTAGTCCTCAACCTACTTGGTTGGCTTATTTAATCATTTGTTCCCTTTATTCATAACTTATATATCTGCAAAGTCTAGTACTTCTTTTTTTTTACTGAATCTAAAAATGAAATTGATTTATTTGAATAGAGCAAATATTCTACGAAATAATTTATGTTCGAAGTTTAATGATGAGGTGAGACATGTCAAGTGGGCCTACTGCAATACGCTGACATTGGTCATTGTTAAAATTAATGGGGCTCGCTTGACACATGACGCTCCACCATTAAACTCCGTGATGTAATATTTTTTTCTACATGTATATGGTAATATTTCATAATCAGCCAACATTATGTTGGCATTCTAGTACTAACTTTTATTATGTGTTTTTGAGATTTAATATAGGTATAAGATTTTTATTAAGAGATAACGCTCGCCATTATTTGTTAAATCTGAAAGGTGATTATAATGTTATGGTTCTGATTAATTGCGGCTTATTTAATTAGGGAAAAATATTACATCAGGAATCCTAACGTAGAGCTATGTTCGGAGTGCATTGATATGCAGACACGTGGCTTCAAGGAAACGTGCGCGCTTTCCTGTGTTCCGGCCCGGTAACACAAGAATATTTCTCATGTGTTATTCCGCTTTATTCATGTGTTATTGTGGTGGTATTGATGTGTTATTGTGTTATTATAACACTGAGAATATTTCCAGAACACAATAACACATGAATACCACCATAATAACACCTGAATAACCTGAATAATGCAATAACACCTGAATAATGCGGAATAACACGAATGAAATAATCTCTGTTCTAAAATGATTTTTTTTATTTTCTGTCACTCCATGTGGCGACATTTCATTTGACTCCGAACATAGCTCTACATCAGGACTCCTGATGTAATATTTTTCCTTTATTTAGACGAAGTTTTAGCATGTATGGAGGTTTTGTTGACAATTAGCGAAGTACATCCCCAAGTATTTAAAGGGAATTTTTAGTACATTATTTGATTAATGCTGATTAAGAAAATGTTGTTAGAATTAATTTCTCTCTCTTGGATTGTGTGGTTAAGAGCTAATTAAATCCTAGTTGTATTTGGATGAGATAAAATTGTATTTAAGTTCTTGTTAGGTAAATCTCGATAGCAAATTTATTAGATGCAGTTCATATTTCATTGATTTCAACGGTCATTAAAAATGTTTTTGAAAAAATAGAAATAAGCAACCATTTTTAATGTGATACAATCATTTTAAATAATATAAGGAAAAAAATAGCCACACTTGCATTGGTTAGAATCGGTAGAGAATGTCATTTGGAAATACACGTCTTGAGAGTTAGAGCCGGGAGGAGGATGAGGAGTAGAGAGAAGAAAAATGCTAGTGAATTATCACTTTTCAGTAGAGAGGTCGGGGAAAATTTCCTCAGAATCGGGGTCCTTTTGTTTATCGTCGAGTCTCATATTTATAGGAGGTCTTCTTGTTCGATTACAGAAGAGAGAGAACAATTATGGAAATAGCTCTCAGTTACCGAAAGGAGGGAGCAATTATGAAAATATCCTTCAATGCAATCAATGTGTTGATATAATACCAAATTTATATTACAATTCAAATTCAAATATAACGGTAATCAGCTGGTCGATATGTTATGGTAGATCAAAGCGTTGGGCCTCGTGGGAATCATTTATATAGAGGTATGAGTGGTTGGTCCGCTGACTGCATTCGATCGACCTTTAGGGAGCTTCAGTGAGTGCAGCCGTAGATAGGCCTGTTGATCAGATTCTACGAGAGTCTGTTGACCTTTCATATGACCGGTTCATATCACTTTTTTTGAATTTAATGCTTCGAACACCGTATCATCATATTTAGACGTTTGATTGCTTTGAGATTTATGCCGATAATATTGATATGTACATAAATAAATTTTGTTTAGAAAAATGTTTTGGAAAATGATTAGGTAGTTCCTCCAAGGGCACATGCATGTCTCGAGTTACACACATTAAAAAATAATACTCTAGTTTGAGTATTAATTTTTGGAATAATCAACTTTAAGAGCATCAATATTACAACATTTGTCATCAATGTTGCACTTCTTTTTTATTGGAAAGTATAGTGCACATTTGAATCACCACTATAATTTTGTCATATTGCAAAGGTTTCACTAGGGTGAGTATATCAAATGACCGGTTCAAATCATGTATAATAGTATTTTAGTTATAACAATTATAATTGCGCTACAAGTATAGTATTTGGTGAGTGCAATAACAATAGTTAGCTACAAAAGCTATAGTTGTTTGGTATAAATGTTGTAATTAGTTGTAGCTATTACTGGTGTGGTTGACTGCGACGTTTGGTGGCTGGCAAAAAACTCTGATGGTGGGTGACGAACTTTAATAACTGGAGATAACCTTCGAGAAGTCAAAAATTAAGTTTTAATAATTAGCTCATTGTCTTCTCTTTCATTCTCTCGTCAAGTGAAGAATGAGTGTTTATTTATAGTGTTTGATAGTATCATTTTGATAAATTTGATCGATCTCCCAAAAAAATTCTATTAGACAACCGATATTGATTCTCTTAATCAAATGTGAGTTTTCTAATAATTATGTGTCTTAATGACATTGGAATTGAGTTATGTTAGATTTCTTGAACTCCTCTCACTAAGGTGTTCGATTTGAATATAAACGTGTCAAATTTTGAAATCATTTCACATTCTAATTGATGCACCAAAGCCTTGTACTCTACTTCTAGTGTTTGATCTGGGCTCATTTGGTCTCGAATTGGATTACTTTCTGTGCCATTGGTTCGTCTTATCGAAACGCTCCGTTTGACTATATACTCGATGAAAAACATGGCCCTAATGATCTTTATTTTGAAGTAGAATTATTTCTGGAACATAATGCTTCAAATTATGTCAGAAGATTAAAATTTAATGATAACACATCAAACTTTTTTAAAAAAAAAATTGATATGGTGAATATAACAAATGAGCTGAAAAATTTAGCAATGGTGAGTATGAAGTGCTTGTCAATGACAGTTTAGATGTGCTTTTCCCCAAGATTTTACTCGCAGGCGCGCTTGGAACGTTGGGTTGGCTTGGAGACTTGATGTGATTAGGAATTCAAGCATTTACGTGTCTACCAGACAAGTCATATGTATTTACATGAACTGCTTGGAACGTTGGGTTGGCTTGTCAATGACTAAAAGTGTTCACGTCACATGAAAAAAAAGGGGCAAGTAGTCCTTAAAATATCAAAATTCATAATAAAATTGCACTTCTTATGATTCATTTTTATCAAATTCTATAAATACATTGGTTCGGTAATTAAAAATAGCACTTATGTGCGAGATTTTGTAAATAACAATGTATTTATCACAATTCCTTTTTTTAAATAATCAATTATTTCAACAAGCGATTTGCCACTTAGAAGGAAGAGAACAGTGAAAGAGAACATTGAAGGCTCAAGACCGCAAGCACGCATCTTAAAAGCGCCACCAGAAGATGCAGGAGGACTAATTTTGATTTGGTTTTAATGATAGTTGGCCTAAAAATTAAGTGAGCCATGTTGATGGGCTTGACTCGTTAAGTGGCTCATGAATTGAGCTCAATAAGCTAACAAGTCAAGCACAAGCCAACATCGACTCAACTCGTTAGCTTGTGATCCGGTTCATTTAAATAATTATTAACAAAAAAATTCACTCAAAATACATTAAATTTTATGAAATTTTCTTTAAATTATTTAAAATATTCTATTACGTGCTAGGATACTCACGACGATAGAGTAATGAATTGTTATCTTAGCGTTGCATGAAAGCCCAGCGCACTCAGGTAATTACAGAGAAGTAATCAGGAGAAGACACCTCAATTTATATATGGAAAAGAGAAAAAATCATGAGAAATTCCCAATTGAAATAATCCAATATGAATAGTAAGTACACGGATTCACTCTTTCTCTAAATTAGAGAAGATAGAGTTACAAAATTGATCATTGTAATTGTACAGCAGTTGTTCATCGATAGTAGATTGCAATGGTTATAGTTGATTGCTATAAAAACAATAGTCTGTCCTAAATGTTGTAGACAATGGTTGCAGCGTCAACTTATCTTATAGATAATAGTTGAAAATCATGATAGTAGTTGGTCGAGTGGGTTCTAGATGATTGCTTCAAGAGCATCAGTTGGTCACCGATGTCATATTGGAAAGTCGTAAGAACTATGAGCTACATAGGTTGTAGTTGTTCACGAATGTCATAGTAGTGATTTGTGATGACGTTCATAGGCTGCAGGGGCTTGAGAGCTGCAGAAACTGTGGATCACGTAGGTCGTACTTATTAACATAGATCTTAATTATGGGCAATGATGATGTTCGTAGGCTGCAGAGGCCATATTCAGGAGCTACACAAACTGTGGATCACATAGATCGTATTTGTGTGTTGCGATAATGTCTATAGGCTACGGATGCCAAAGCCGGGAGATGCACGAGCTGTAGACCATGTAGGCTGTAATTGGTCACATATGCCATTATGGTGAGCTGCAATGGCGCCCATAGACTGTATGAACCAGAGTCGGGAGCTACATAAGCTGTAAGCCACGTAGGTCATTGTTGTGAGTTATGTTGATTTTCATACATCGTAGAGGACGAAGTTGAGAGCTACATGAGTTGTAAACCATATTGTCATCATTTTTTATATCACACTCAGGTAATTACAGAGAAGTAATCAGGAGGAGACAACTCAATTTTTATATGAAAAAGAGAAGTAATCATGAGGAATTGCCGAGATGAAGTAATCCACTATGAATAATGACTACACAGATTCTCGCTTCCCCTAAATTAGCTAAGACAGAGTTATAAAATTGATCATTGTAACTGTACAACAATTATTCATCGATAATAGTTGCAGCTTGGCTATAATGGATATATTTTTCAGTGATAGCAGACTGCACTGGTTATAACTGATTGCTATAAACAATAGTCCATCATAAATGTTGTAAACAATGGTTGCAATGTCAAATTATCTTATTGGCTATTGTTGAAATTCATGATAGTAGTTGGTCGAGTGGATTCCAGATGTTTGCTTCAGGAGTGTCGATTGGTCCCCTAGGTCATATTGAAAAGTTGTAATAACTATGAGCCACATAGGTTGTAGTTGTTCACGTGTGTTATAATAGTGAGAAGTGATGACGTCCATAGGCCGCAGGGGCTTGAGAAATACAGGAACTATGGATCCCGTAGGCCGTAGTTATTAACATAGATCTTAATTGTGGGCAATGATGATGTTCGTAGGCTGCAGAGGCCATATTCAGGAGCTACACAAGCTGTGGATCACATAGATCATATTTTTGTGCTGTGATAATGTCTATAGGCCACATATGCCAAAGCTGGGAGCTGCACGAGCTGTAGACCATGTAAGCTGTAATTGGTCATATAGGCCATTATAGTGAGCTGCAATGGCGTCCATAAACTATATGAACCAGAGTCGGGAGCTACACGAGTTGTAAGCCACATAGGTCGTTGTTGTGAGTTATGCTAATTTTCATACATTGTAGAGGACGAAGTCGGGAGCTACATGAGTTGTAAACCATGTTGTCATCATTTTTTTATGTCAAAAAGGTTTGGATGCTCTTTTGAATGTTATGGGAGCGTGTAATTTGCATACGTAACCTCCTATAGCTTAAGGGCTTCATATGACCTTCCCGCATGCGTTTTTGAAAAGATTAAGCTTTAGGACGCCGCACCCCCACCATAATTCGGAGCGCCCCATTGGTGTAGGATAATTTATTGTAATTCCCATAAGAATGCTGATATTTAAAGCTGTGGGGCTATATTTTCTTTACACTTAGTCTCTAATGGCTTGCAGATCGCTAAAACCCCTTTGTCGAACAACTTTCGCAAAAATTAGGGCTTATCGAGCTAGTCCGGCACCACAACGCTAGACCCTAGCGGCCCAACGCTAGGCTCGAACGACCCAGCACCAGGACCAGGAGCCCAAGCACTAGCCCTAGTGCTCCAGCATCACTCTTGAGCTCCTAAGAGCCCAAAACAAGCCAAAATGGTCTTGAAACTGAGAGGACAGAAACCCAACGCCAAACCCTGGTGCTTAAGCGACCAGAACAATCCCAAGTGGCTCAAAATCGAGAAGCTAGAAAGTAGGCATCGACCCCCGGGCGCTTAGGCGCCAGTCCCCTAGAAAGTAGGCACCTAAAACAACTTTAAATCCTATCTTAAACTTGAGAACACAGAAAGTAGGCGCCGGAGGACCAACGTTTACGTGCCAGACACGACGCTTAGACACAGGGGGCCTAACATCTGATCATCAGGGACCTAGCATCTGAGTGCTAGGTCAAATTTTGCTTCCAATTTCTCTCAAGATTTTCACTCGAAACTCCCCCCCTAGGTAGCCAAAAATGTAGGTGTTCTTGGTTCATGTGGGGATATGCCTTGACAAGGCAAGAAGGTGATGGATAGAACCTTTTTTTTTAAAATTTTTAAGGAGGATTGTAGGGGGAAGCTACATGTCATTTTAAGCAAAAAAGAGAGAGGAAAGCTTGGGTGGGGCCTCGGGGTGGAGACCTTTTCCTACTTGGCCTCCTAAAGGGGGTTTTTCTGGTTTTTAAAAAGAGATAGAGCCATCTTCTTCCTTGGAGCTTGAGGGCTATCTTAGAGGCCATGAGGTGGAGAGCTTTGGAGAAAGGTGAAGAAAAGGCCTTTCTTCTTGCATTCCCAACTTCCTCTTCTTCTCATTCTTCTTCTATAAAATTTCCTGCACATCTTCTTCTTCTTCCTCCATCATTCCTTTGAGTGTGTGAAGGAGTGTTCTTGGAAGAGCAGCTTGGGAAAAGGAGGAGAGCTTCATCTCTTCTAAAGAGGTAAGAAAGTGTTATCTCTCCTAAAGTGGAAGGAGTGCTTTTTCCTGGCAAAGACGGAGCGTGGACAAGAAAAGAGAACACTTTGCTCAATTTTCATGTAGGTGAATCTCTGAAAAAACTTTTATTCTTCCTTTATAGTGAGCCCCTTAGTCTAGATGATATAGATTTATGGAATTAGGGTTTTGTGATAGAGAAAAGCAATGTAGGTTAGGAGCTTTTCTTGTTTCCCCTAACGATCCACAAACCAAAAACACATTTCCCTTAGAACCTTGACCTAGTTGACCTGGGAGCACGACAATCTCGTGGTTGTCTGGCGACCTCAACTCTCGACCAATGGGTTGGGGTCATTTTAATCAAGAAAATGAGAAAAATTCCTTTGTTTCTCATTTTTGTGGGTCGTAAGTGTGATGTCCACGAAGAAATCTTCATTGCATGAAGACTTTCTTCCATGGAAGATTTGCTTCATCTCATGTCGGACAATTAGAGGTAGGCTGATTCGTAACAATGTGTAATGAAACGATAGCTACAACTTCATCTCTAATCATAAATTTTGTGAAATCATTATAAGAAGTATGATTTTTTGTCAATGTAAATTAGATCTCATATGCTTGCATGTCTTCACATCCATGCGTGCATGACATAAATTTAAAATATGCATTAAAATGTCCTTTTTGCATGTGTGGTCAATCAATCGCCTACACTGACTCGATCAACTATCCTTTCTGTCGGCTCGACCAATTGAATATCATCGGTTTGATCAGCTCGATCAATTATTTTCGTCTACTCGACCAATCATCTGACACTGGCCCGATCGGCTCGATTGACACTTTTCGTCAACCCGACCAATCAGTCGTCGCTAGTCTAATGGGCTTGATCGACATTTTCCGTCAGCTCAACCAATCGGCCATCACTTGCCCAATCAACTTGATTTACCATTTTTGTAGATTTAACCGATCGACCACCACAGACCCGATTAACTTGATCGACAATCCCCATTGATTCGACTGATCGACTTCTATCGGCCCTATTAGCTCAACTGACTCAAACGATCGACTACCAATGGCCTGATTGGCTTGATAGGCCACTTCCATCAACAACTGATCAGCTACAACTTGCTCGATCAGCTCAACCGACCACTTCCGTCGGTTTGATTGATCGACGGTCCCCAGCCTGAGAACATTGATCGACCAATTTCATTTAGATGTCACATTACTGCATGTTTGTTACATACTGCCTTCATGAGTATATTCACAATAGCACTCCAATGCGGATATGTGAGTGTATCCCCTCATATGCTCAAGTAGGTGACTACACCCCACTTAGGCATGATACTTCTGGTATCTGTTTCTTGGCATTTCCATATGTCACTGTGCATCACGTCACTAGTATTTGCACTATCACTTGCACTCTGCATGTTTTCTTGCGTAACATCATACATGTTCGTCATTTGCAAGTTTGAGTTTGTGTTTTGAGCTTGTGTTCTCACACACTCACTCTCGACACTCGTGTGTCCTCTTTGGGGATGGTTTGTATATCAAGCATACCCAATATGTAATTCCTCCAATGAGAATTACGCCACCTCTCTTCCAACAAAACCACTTTAGAATGTCATAGGTGTGTTGCATTGTTTCGCCTCATGGGTCTTTTTTCATAGCCTTTGAACCCACTTTGTGGGTCATGCTTCATAGCCTTTGAACCCACTTCAGGCACATTGCTCTTCCATTTATGTACTCACCAAACCCAGGTCATGCTCCAAAAGTAATTGAACCTCTGACAACACCCCACACTATCACCAACACGTCCTTTTGCATGAGGTGAGTGCTTATTTGGTTGCATGGTGCACCATACTTTGTATGTGCCTATCATGTGCTTGTGTGTTTAGTTGCTAGGTGTAATTCTCCCTAGTGGAAGCCTATACCCTAGGTGACCAAGCACTATATCATTTGTGTGATGTGCCCTAAATGTGCATCTTTGCAACTATCAACATATTCGTCACTAGTATATGCCACCATATACTTGTCACAAATATTCGTTATCTCGTGATCACTCCTACCTCAACGGAGTAGTCAAAACACACTGGATCCCTTTGCTATGCATGTACAATTTTTATTCTCTTGTTGATCGACCATACTCGTTGGCCGACTGACCCTTTATTGGTCATAACGCGATAGCGAGTATTACATGTGAGAATGTCTTGGTGGGCAATATTAGCTATCACACCGTGATTAGTACATGTATGTTGTGCTAAGATTCTGAAGGGTATAATAGGTGCCACATAGGCTTTTCATTTCTTAGGACCTATTTTAAAAATATAAATAAAAATTTTACTTTTATTACATATGCATCATATTTTTTAAAATCTATTTAAAAAATATTGCATATAGTGTAAACCATACATGAGGTCAACATTTTAAAAGCTTTTGTTTATACAAAACCAACGTTTGGTGGCACCTCTTAGAATCCTTACATCCTTAGGATGGAGTCGACAACAATGACCCCATCAAAACATATGCCAGTCTTTTACCTACACTATGCACATACTTAAATGTGGTGACTAAGATACTACACATTAGATGTTGTGGTATGCTAGGACTAGAGTGCAAGATATTCTTTTTGATGTCCTGACTATAGTTCTCTGCAGCTTTGGTTACCCTAACCAGTCAACATTTTATGTGTTGCTTTTTTTGTGTTTACTAGGGTGATAGACATTCACACTAATATGTTAGGGGCGATTTTCTTGTAGGAAACCATGTCTAACTGGAAGGAGGGGTAATGATTTATACTAATGCATTTTGGTAGGTACTCGCTTAACACTTCTCTCACCATGCATGGTTCACTTATTGCATGTTTATAACCTGTGTTAACCCCATTGTATTGCAGGAAGAGTATTTTTTGACTTTTACCATGTACCATATAATCTTTAGGCTCTAGTTTGTATTAGAAATAAGGTATGTGCATGGGTTCCGAGACGCCTTACGGAAGTGAAACTGTGTGAAGAGGACCAGGAGCTGCAAATTTGTGTCCCATACCTTAATTCAAAATCTCTTTGATGTAAAGAATTAGGACTAGTTTTGTATATGCAGTGTCTTGCTGTCTTTTTCTATTTTCTAGGATATGTTAGCATTTGTTCTCAATCACAAATTTAAGAAGAATGAGTAGATTTTTTTTGGTCTACAAAGATTTGTTTTACAACTTTGTTACGTTCTAGAAAATTTTAATCACAGAGAATTTTTTTTCCATGACTTGATTTAAGTTCCAACACACATAGACAGGGAAGTAAGACAAAACCAGTCTAAAAAGAGAAATGAAGCCAAGTCAAAATAATCCACTAGTAAATTGAATGTACATAGGTCTACTCCTCTTTTGTATTAGAGAAGAAGAGATTACAATAACAAACGATCAACTTTTTACAATAATAGTTTGGCTATAATAATCATAATTGAACTGCAAGAATCATAGTGTGTGGCTACAATAGCAGTAATTGGCTACAATAGTTGTAGTTAATTGTTATAATAGTTGTAATTGAATGTAGTAATTGTTAGTAATTGTCCATGGTGACCTTTGGTGGCCAAAGATAAACTCTGATGACCCGTGACAAACTTTGGTGACCAGCGACAACCACCGAAAAGCCAAGAGTAAAGGTTCAGGAGTAAGCTCACTCTCTTCTTTCTTCATCTTCTCTCTACAAGTGAAAGATAGAAGCTTATTTATAGTTTTTGAAAGCGTCATTTTGATAAATTTAGTCCCAAAACACCCCATCAGACGGTCCACATTGATTTCCCTGCTCACATTTAGTTTTTTTTTTTTTTTTTTATATATGCCTTAATGACATTAAAATTGAATTGAAGGCTCGTAAAATTCATCTCGTCGAGGTGCTCAATGTAGGCAATTGATGCATCAAAGTCATTGACTATACTTCTGAGTGTATGACTTGGGCTCATTTGAACTCAGAATGAATCGCTTTCAATGTCTTGGATCATTTTGTCGAGACACTTAATTTTATTATAAATTAGATAAAATTGCGGACGGTTGATCTTGAATTTGAATTCAGACATTCTTATTGATTATAATTTAAAATTTGTGTCAGAAGATAAAAAATTTAGTGCCTGACGCATCGAACTTTATCATGGTGAATAAAAAAAAGAAATCGGTTGAAAAATTTATCAAATGAGGACCAAATAAGGTAGGCTGATGGTAAGTGTGAAGTGCTTGTCAATGAGAGTTCAGATGTGCTTTTCCCCAAGATTTTACTCACGAGGTGGGATTGGAAAGTTCGGCGGGCATAGAGAAGAATGTGGTTAAGAATTGGAGCTAAGTTTTGCTAAAGCTAAATGTCATGATTATATGTTAATTTGTTATTATCCATGTATGGATGTATCTATGTGTGTGTGTAAATAACTTCAAGTTAAATCAATCAACTCAAATTAAAGTATTCAAACCCAATCAACTCAAATCAGACAGAACTCATTTAACAATCTTACAATTTTAATTTTTAGGTGCTCCTCGGTGTAGAGTTTGCTAACTCTTTTATTGGTCATACTGTATGTTCCTACCTTTGAATTCCAAGCAAATTATTGCATATAATGAAATCCCCTCATTGGAAAATCTACTCAAATTGCGAACCTTTTTCATTTGGAAGGCACCATGCCTATAATCTTGCATAGTACATAAGTCAATACTTCAATCAATACTTTTCTCCATAGTCCACTACTTCTGAGATTCATAATGACTTGCCCTTCTTCTAGGTATACCAGACTTCATAATAAAATAAACACTATCTTTCACTCAAAATATAGGGGAAAATTTTGTAGATACACGGACCCACAAATCTTAAATATTTTCCTCATTCAAAAGATTAGTTTCATTTTAAAGTAATGCTTTTACCTTTTAAGGTAGTATATCATTCTTCAAATGATGTATCTGGTCATTTAGATAGAAATATTTTAAGATTTTTGTACTTAACACGACAATAAAAACCAAAAGAAAACTCTTCCAACTAAGTAAAGGATTTTATCTCATTTATTATTGTCACTCGAATTCAAATTCATGGTTTCAATTATGTATATGTTCGTTACAATTTGGAAAATACTAGATCTAAATATGTTATATTTAGTTGAATCCTACTTGATCTCGTCAAATGAACAATTCCGAAGGGAAGAAAAAAAGTGGCAAGGCTAAAAATTTGTATTTTCTGCAGTGAATTGATTAGAAGAAAACAAATGCCTCTTAATAAAGATATGTAAGCCATACCAAATCTTTAGTCTAGAGATACAAATATGGTAAGTGACAGGAAATAGGAAGAGCTTAATTTCATGCTAAAAATGTTTCCCATGCCTAATACATTCTCTTTGATACGACTGCAACAAATATTTGTCATCTGGCATGAATCTGAAAGCATGACATTGATCTTAAGGCAATTTTTTAAACAAGAAATATTCAAATTTTTATTAGGAGTCATCCGAAGCTCTGATTTTAGGAACTTATAGTCAAAATGACCAGCTCGATGAGATAGTCGCAGCAGTATACTAAAATTGATCTACTCTAAGTTAAATCAAGCTTAGATCAAGCCATTAAAACACTTTTGGAAGCTTTGAGAATGAGACTTGAGGAAGAGCTTGAAGCTTTCAGAATAATCTAAAGTCCAGCATCACTCCTGCAGCTATCGACCACCGCCACCAGTCGTCGATCACCATCGACCACCATCGACCATCATCTGTCGGTTCTTGCCGATAGCTATCAATCGTCGTTCGTTCCTTGCAACAAGTCCATCCGCACGTCGACGTTGTAATTCAGAAAACTCTGTAACTCTCTCCCTCATGTGAGAAAAAGGGTCTCTGTAATCATCAACTTATAGTGGATTTTTACAACTAGGTCAGACCCCATGATTTTTTTCCTTCATGAGTTTTACACGTAAAAGTTACTGGTGTCTCCACTGGTTGTTTCCTTCATCTGAATGTGCGCTGAATTATTGTGCAACGCTAAGACAATAACCTATTACTCTACCACCGCGAGTCTTTTAGCACGCGCCACTCTTATTTATGGCCGAAGTCTAAATTTGGCGTTATGGATGATATAAGCCACAAAACTAGCATGAATGTCGAAACTTATCATAACTGATTATGTTGTTACCTTTAATCTGACTCCTTCCAATTATCCTAATCAAGTAAGACAAGAAGAAGCTAATGAGTGTTTTAGTTGGGCGTCTGAACATCATTCAAGCCAACTTAGTGAATGTAATATTGGTATAAATGTATTAGATCTTGAAATGAAGCACATATAACCAATTTGACGCTAATTTATACATACATTTTAAGCTGTGCCATTGTCCTGCTCTACCAATCTAGCAGTTGAGACGTCACCGAAATCCATACCAAATCCGTCTTTCAAAATTTTGTTTTCCCATCATGATAATCAGTAGAAAGCAAATATCAACCACCTTTCCACCTTTCCACCTTTCCATGACATTATAGAATCTATTTTTCAGCATATCTAACCTTTTTGTATTGTTTAGTGCTATTATTTTGGTTTCAAGTAATGTTTTGAGATCAAAATCCTTCTAAAATTTGCTTTTTAGAAAGTCTTGATTGAACAGTTTCATTTGAACCGTTTTTAGTATGATAATTTTTTGCTTGCTTCGCCGGATTGTATGCTGAAATGAGCAATAAACTGTGTTTGAAAGAGAGAGGCTGCCTTCCTATTTCCGTGCTTGATCATAAGATTATTTTTTTATTTCTTTCTATCGAAATGTTTAATTGATTCAAGAACACAAACTGGTGCTGGAAAATAAAATAAAGTAGAACTACATTCAGTTTCGCTCGCAGGTAGGGCTATAAAAAAGATTTGTTGTTCGCAAACAGCTTATGCATGGCTTGTTGTTCGGCTTTTTCGTTAAGAAAACTAGTCGGACAAAAAAAAAAAAAAAAATTTAAGCTCAAATTATAAACGAATCAAACACAAACAACTTTTTGTTCGTTTGTTTTAGCTCAAAATAAGGAAATTATATATATTATATATATTATTTATATAATAATATATTATATATATTTATATCTATGTTTAAATCATAACAACTCGTAAGGTCTTGTGTCTGCAACGCCTGGACCTCTTCCTGTATGTCTCATCGCACCGTCTCTCTATTGAACTTCATGGGCACTATTTCTTTCCACAGGGATTCTCCTTTGTAGTGGCTCTGCTTCTCGTTTAGAGCATGCCCGCACAACCTTTTGGGATGTTGACACCTAATTTTTTTTTTTTTTTTTGCAAACACATCTCAAGAGTTAAAGCCTGGAGAAGGAGGAAGAGAGAGAGAGAGAGAGAGATAGAGTAATTAGGCAAATTCCTATAATGAAACTGGGGAAAAGTCCTTTTTATTTATCTTTTTTCCTCCTAGTTATCGAGATATATTTATGCAATTACAGAAACCGCCTTTAATGGGATTAGTTGTCTTGATCTTATTGAGTGTGGAGCCCGACTCAAAGAAATACATAAATAAAAAGAGGAGAGAAAACAACTACCCTGCCTCACGCTCCAGTCTCCCTCTCCCGATTCGCGAAAATAGGTCGCTCCTTCCTCCAGTCATGTTCCGTTCCTTCAGTTTGTGAAACCCTCGATCCCGACTCTCACGTTTGCGAAAACAGTCGCTCCTCCCGTCTCCATTTCTTTCAGTTCACGAAAGAAGCCTTCCTTTGATTCGCGGAAATTCCCGGCTTGGATTCTTGGATTCTTCTTGGGGCTTACGGGAAGCAAAAGCAGAAGGCAAAAAAATATGTGTTTTTCGCAAGGTGCTGCCTCTTATAATTGTTTCTGCGTGCTTGACAGAAGAAAGAAGAGGATAGTGAAGAAGAAGGTGCTTGTTCTTGATTTCTTTTTGGTGGATTGTGGCTGAAGAGAAATAAATTATTTCTCTTGTATGTTTTTTCTTTTTCTTCGGTATATCTCGGTGTAGAGAGAAGAGAGAAGAAGTGAGAGAAAGAGTTCGCTCTTGTAATTGGAGACGATCCGCTGGTGTAAATTCCTCAATTAATAAAATCCTCTGTAACTCCGTGGATGTAGGCAATTTGTCGAATCACGTAAATCAGTATCTTCTTTTGGTGTAAATTTTTCTCATGTTATTTTCACTTCGTTCTCGATCGTTTTAAATTTCAAATATGCCACAACAACTGGTATTAGAGCCAATGGCTGCAGATGATGTGAAAGTTTCAGGGATCGAGAAGTTCGATGACACAGATTTTGGTTATTGGAGAATGAAGATGGAAGACTACCTCTATATGAAGAAACTACATCTTCCGTTATTGAGGGAAAAAACCTGAAAGAATGGATGAGGCTGAACAAAATATGTTGGATCGACATGTTCTAGGAGTTATTAGATTGACCTTATCGAGGTCCGTTGCACACAATGTCATCAAGGAGAAGACGACTGCAGATCTTATGACAGCCCTGTCAAGTAGGTATGAAAAGTCATCGACGAATAATAAGGAATATCTGATGAAGAAGTTATTCAATTTGAAGATGGCGGAATGTACATCTATTCTGAATGATTTCAATACTATCACAAATTAATTATCATTTGTGGAAATTGAATTTGATGATGATATACGTGCACTGATCTTGTTGACTTCAATGTCAAATAGCTAAGAAGTTATGAGGATGGCTGTCAGTAATTATGTAGGTAAATCTAAACAGAAATTTGAAGATATTCGTAATTTGATTTTGGCTGAGGAGGTGCGCAGGAAACATTCTGGTGAGATCTCAGGTTCGAGTTCAGCATTAAATGTTGATTTCAGAGGAAGATCACATGACAGAAACTCAAATAGGGGAAGATCAAAATTAAAGAACATAAGTAGGAGCAAGTCAAGGCCTGGTAAACAAGTAACTTGTTGGAATTGTGGCAAGATTGGCCCCATGGAAGAAACTATAGGAATCCTAAGAAGAAGGAGGATGATAGTGCGAATGTGGTAACTGAAGAATCATAAGATGCACTACTGCTGGTAGTTCATAGTCCTGTAGATGACTGAATACTGGATTTAAGGGCTTCTTTCCATACAACTTTCCATCGGGAATTGATGCAGAATTATGTTGCAAGTGACTTTAAGAAAGTAAATCTGGCAGATGGAGAAGTTCTGAACGTGGTAGGAATGGGAGATATTGACATTGCACTTCCAAATAATAACACGTGGACTCTGCAAAAGGTCAGACACATTCTTGAACTAAAGAAGAACCTTATTTATGTTGGACAGCTTGATGAGTGTGGACATTCAGTAGTGTTCTCTGATAATACCTGGAAAGTTACAAAATGAGCACTAGTAATGGCTCGAGGTAAGAAAACAGGTACGTTATATATGACTAGTGGTTTAATTAACAGTATTGATACTACAGTTGCAGAGAGCATAACAGAGTTGTGGCATTGCAGTCTTGGCCACATAAGTTAGAAAGGTATAAAAAAATTTCAGTCTAGAGATAAGCTACCAGAATTGAAGTCAGTTGATCTCGACATCTGTGAGAGTTGCATTTTGGGGAAACAGAGGAAGGTCAGTTTCTTGAAATGTGAGAGAATGCCAAAGGAAGGAAAGCTGGATCTTATACACACAAATGTGTGGGGATCTTCTCCAGTAGCATCTCTTGGAGGCACTCGTTACTACGTCACATTCATTTATGATCATAGCAGAAAGGTATGATTTTAGTTCTTGAAGTACAAATTTGATGTATTCAGTGTGTTCAAGACTTGGAAGGCCATGGTTGAGACAGAGATATGCTTAAAACTGAAATATCTAAGGTCTGATAATGGTGGTGAGTACATTGATGGTGGGTTCAAGGAATACTGTGCAGCTCATGGGATTAGAATGGAGAAGACCATTCCAGGAACACCATACCAAAATGGTGTTGCAGAGCGTACGAATAGGACTACACATCAGACTAGAAGCATGAGATTGCACGCCGGACTACCACCTACTTTTTGGATAGAAGCGGTCAGTACTGCAGTTTATTTGAACAATAGGGGGCTATCTGTTCCATTAAACTATGAATTACCTGAGGAAGTCTATAGTGGGAAAGAGGTAAAATTTTCTCACCTTAAGACTTTTGGTTGTCTTTCTTATATTCTCATTAATCCCGATGCTCGAAGTAATCTTGAGGCTAAGTTAAAAAGGTGTTATTTCATTAGCTATGGAGATGATACATTTGGATATCGTTTCTGGGATGATCAGACTCGGAAGATCATAAGGAGCAGAAACATGATTTTCAATGAGAAGGTTATGTATAAAGACAAGTTCAATACAGTTTCTGAAACAACACTGAATGAATCTAAGTTGGTAAAATTTGATGATTTGCCAGAGGTCACAGTGCAGTACAGAGATGCAGGTGACGAGGAGAGTGGGTCTGGAGCATCCACTCCTATTGTTCCACAGTCAATTTCAGAGCAGTCTACCCATACAGTTGCAGTTCGCAGGTCAAAAAGAGTTAGACGTTCTTCACAGTGTTATTCTTCAATTTTAAACTACATTTTGCTGACATATGGTGGAGAACCTCAAAGTTATGAAGAAACCTAGCAAAATGAAAATTTGAGCAAGTGGGAGCTAGCCATGAAGGAGTAGATGGACTCTGTGCTAGAAAATCAGACTTGGGAGTTGGCAGAACTTCCATCTGGGAAGAAGGCATTACACAATAAGTGAGTGTACCGGGTGAAGACCGAGCATGATCACAGTAAGAGGTACAAGATTAGACTTGTTGTAAAGGGTTTTCAGCAAAAGCACAGTATTGATTATTTCGAGATTTTCTCTCCTGTGATGAAGCTTACAATCATCAGAATGGTATTATCTATGGTGGCTACTGAAGGTGGCTACTGAAGATCTCTTGAAGATCTCTTCCTTGAGCAGTTAGATGTGAAGGCAGCCTTTCTTCATGGGAAGCTTGAAGAAGACATCTAAATACACCAACCTGAAGGGTTCGTGGTAGAGGGAAAGAAAGAGTTAGTTTGCAAATTGAAGAAGAGCTTGTATGACCTGAAGCAAGCTCCTAGACAGTGGTACAAGAAATTTGATAATTTCATGCACAGTGCAGGGTACAACAAATGCCAGACAGATCACTGTTGCTATGTCAGGTATTTTAACAATTCTTATATCATCCTAATGTTGTATGTGGATGATATGTTTATTGCAGGTGCTAGTATTGAGGAGATCAATAATCTGTGGGAGCAGATGTCAGAGCACTTTGGAATGAAAGATTTGGGGGCGGCAAAGCAAATCCTTGGTATGAGAATTGTCAGAGATAGAGTCAGAGGCATGTTGAGACTCTCTCAGGCTGAGTATGTGAAAAAAGTACTTAGCAGATTCAACATGGATAAGGCCAAATCAGTTGGCACACCCTTGGGAAGTCATTTCAGACTCAACAAGAATCAGTCACCCAAGTCAGAGGAGGAACGAGATCACATGAGTAAAGTTCCTTATGCTTCAGCTATTGGTTCACTTATGTATGTTATGGTTTGCACCAGATCGGATATTGCCCATGCAATGAGAGTTGTTAAAAAATACATGAGTAATCCTCGAAAAGAACATTAAGAAGCACTGAAGTGTATCTTGGGGTACCTAAGAGGCTCTGCAGAAACTTACTTGTGTTTATCATGAAAGAATTCAGAGGTACATGACTATGTTGATGTTGATCTAGCTGGAGTTATTGATAACAGAAGAAGTACTGCAGGCTATATTTATAATATTGGTGGCACTGCAGTATCATGGGGCTCTAATCTTCAAGAGGAAGGGTTGTTGTCTACTCGTTGTCTACTACATAAGTTGAGTATATAGTAGTGTCAGAGGCTGCAAAGGAGATGATATGGCTACAGGGCTTCTTGAAAGAATTGGGCAAGAAGGATCAGATGGGCATACTCTACAATAATAGTCTGAGCGTCATATTCCTTACCAGGAATCCAGCATTTCAGTCCAGGACTAAGCACATTTAGATCAGGTATTACTTCATACGGTCATTGTTAGATGACAAACAGTTGTTGCTTGAGAAAATTTGTGGATGCAAGAACCCTGCTGATATGTTGACAAAGGGTGTTACACTTGAGAAATTGAAGTTTTGTGCAGCTTCAATTGGTCTTCTGGTGTGAAGACAGTGGCCTTGAGTTGTAGAGGTGGAAGATTCATGTTTGAAGGGTGACACCACCAGTAGAGGGTATCAGTTTGAGGAGGAAGGATGTTGCGGTTTGTGAACCGGTCTCCAAGTGAGAAATTTGTTGAGTGTGGAGCCCAACTCAAAGAAATAAATAGAAAAGGAGAAAAGGCAACTGCCCCGCCTCACGCTTCTGTCTCCCTCTCCCGATTCGTGAAAATAGGTCGCTCCTTCCTCCCTTCACGTTCCGTTCCTTTAGCGATCCCGACTCTCACGTTCACGAAAACAGTTGCTCCTCCCGTCTCCGCCTCCTTCAGTTCATAAAAGAAGCCTTCCTTTAGTTCGCGGAGATTCCCGACTTGGATTCTTGGATTCTTCTTGAGGCTTACGGGAAGCAAAAGCAGAATGCAGAAAAATGTGTGTTTTTCGCAAGGTGCTTCCTCTCTTTCCCTCTCTTAATTGTTTCTGCGTGCTTGACAGAAGAAAAAAGAAGATAGTGAAGAAGAATGTGCTTGTTCTTGATTTCTTCTTGGTGGATTGTGGCAGAAGAGAAATATGTTATTTCTCTTATACGTTTTTTCTTCTTCTTCGGTATATCTCGGTGTAGAGAGAAGAGAGAAGAAGCGAGAGAAAGAATTCGCTCTTGTAATTGGAGACGATCTACTGATGTAAATTCCTCAATTAATAAAATCCTCTGTAGCTCCGTGGATATAAGCAATTTGCCGAACCACGTAAATCTGTGTGTTCTTTTGGTGTGAATTTTTCTCGTGTTATTTTCACTTCGTCTTCGATCGTTTTAAATTTCAATGGATCTTATACCAAATTTGTATTACAATTAGAATTTGAATGTGACGGCAACCAGCCAGTCTACTCTCTTAGGTTTGATCGACTGAGGCGGTCAGTCGAATGGCGATCCCTCATGCCGAAGCAAAAGCCGGTGGGCCAACTGGTTGCAATCAGACACCCTTATATAGAGCATGGGCAGTCTAACTGTCGGTGTGGTTTTATCAATTATGTCTCATATCATAGTGTGTCGGTTGACTTTGACCGAGAGTTTGGTCGTTGAATGAACGGTTTAGATCGTGCCTCTTTTGATCTGAAGCCCCAATCACCAAGCCGCTATACAGGGCCAATCGATTACATTGAGATTCGTGTCGGCAGTTCTATGTATACATAAATCAATTTTTGAGCGATTAACGATTCAAGCAAAATTCATTATATTCACAGTGCTAACATCATCAGGGCCGTTCACGATCTGATTTTGAAACAAAAAGAGGTTGGGTTTAAATTCGCTAAAAAAAAAAATAATCAAAAAGCTCATTTATTTCCATCCAAGCTAATACAAGTCAATTTTATTCCAGCTAAATCCTGTCTTACTCGCATGGCTGGTGGCAGCGACCAATCTAATAACGCGATGGAGATGGACGGTGATGGATGGCCTCGTCCGCACAACAATTTGGTGTCGGTGCTCATCGGGTTTGGTTGGCTTTGAGTTATGCCGAAATTACTATTTTAACCTTCTCCCCTGGACCGATTCCGTCGATCTTTTGGGGGCGGCAAGCTGGCTTTTTTTTTTAACTCTTGCCTGCTAATTTTGTCCGGTTCAAAACTGAAAAGTGAAGCTGTCCAGCATTACGATTCGTGCGAGCACGAATCTCAAGTGGTCTGGAAATATTTCGAGTTGCTTCGGCCGCCAAGTGTAGCCGTATGTTCTGCCGACAGCTGGACGAAACCAAAATTACGATTTATGAACGAGCCATCGCTTATATATATATAT
>NW_018164944.1:301616-302080 GCF_001263595.1 Phalaenopsis equestris | reverse complement strand
ATATATATATATATTTGGTAGCTGGTTTTAAGGAGTAATTATGAAGGATTCATAAAAAATCCTACCAAAGGTTAAAAACTCATCCATAAATTATGAGATCTATTAAGTAGGGATTTAAATGAGCCGAACACGAGTGAGCTCAAGCTCAACATGTTCGACTCGTTTATATTTCGAACACAAAAAATATGTTTGTGTTCGAACATGAGCTGATCGTGAACAAAGAATCATTTTGACAGCCATAATCACACAGTTGTAGGATGGTTAAGATTGGGGTTAGATTAAATCTGATTGTTTATATTAAAACATGATTTAAATATAGATTAATATATTTTTACTCTATTTTTTAATTAATAATTTAAATTGATTATAAATCTTTGTAGCCTTGTTGTCAATTATTTTTTTTTAAAATACTACTCATCAATCTCAATATATATATATATATATATATATATATATATATATAT
>NW_018164944.1:299106-301589 GCF_001263595.1 Phalaenopsis equestris | reverse complement strand
TATATATATATATATATAGTAGGTAAGTGTAATAGCCTTAAATCATACATAACAAAATTAATATATTACAATCACTTAATAGTAAGTAAGAAGTACAAAAAACTTGTAAACAAAAAGTATAAGTTTAAAATAAAAAATAAGCATGTAATGATATATTAATTTCTACAAAAATTTATTTTCTTTAAATTATTTTCTACTTTGGTTTGTACTATTGAGAGTACATCACTAGAGTGACTTCTATAAAATAAATTAAAATCAAAGTTATAATATATACACAAGTAGCCATATACTTAAGTATGATTTTTTTAGCGGCATGCATATGTAAGGATTAAAAGGACTTATGGGATTTGAAGGTACCATATTTGAGAATGAGGTCATTTTAGAGTCAAGCCCCCCTGCCGAAGTGATCGAGCTAAGCTCACTCGCTAAGTGGTCTGAGCCACCTGCCGAAGTGGTCGATGTAGCCCGAGATGAATTAGCTATCGAAGGAGATAATCATCAAATCACACACAAGAATGTGCATCCATCCATATATAAAGTGCCCCCTGACATTCACGTTACGATCTTTTCATCAAAACACCACAGGCAAACGTAGTACTATATGGAATCTAATTGTTTGTTCAAGTATTTTAAGTTTGTGTCATCAAAGTAATAATAGAGCGACTAATATATGAAAAAATTAATAGATTTGTTGCATGTTGGGAAATTTATAGTCATAGAGTAATAATTTAATGTCTTAGTATTTCTCGAAGTTCAAGCACACAAATAAAATAGAAAAAAAATTGTGGGAGGAGACCCCAGTACTTTTTACATGGAAAACTATTAAGTGTTCAAAAGATATAAAAACTTGTGTATTTTTCTTTTTTTTTGTAAATTTTATATTATTTATTATTGTTATGGTATTTATTTTATATTTTATTACACAACTCATAATATAATAGGGCGGATTGATATATCAAAAGCGTTGTAGCAGAGTTATAATAGTAGTCACTATAGCAACATTGAGGCACCATTATAACAACATCGAGGTGTCATTGATGTAGTGGCTAGCGCCTAACTCTAAATAATATGTCAAAAATATGAGAAAACTTAATCATGACACCACATCTACGACGCCCCAACACAAGCATTCAACAATACGATGTTAGCTTTAGAGCACCACATTAATAAACCCAAAATATGAGAGCTTGATACCATGGCTTCAGAAATACAACTCTCCAACGCCCATTGAAGCGTTGTGGTGCCACATTTTGTCACCTGATGACATAAACCAACCTTTGTTAGTTTTAGTCCATTATGAAGGTTTTAGCGATGATTTTTGAATGAAGTATATATAAGGTGCTATTATAATAGATTAGGGGACTTTTGGCATTAAGTGTGAATAGGAGAGTGTGATAGGAGAGAAACGAGTGCAAGGGACATATATTAAAGGATCATTTGGAAGGACCTTAGAGAAGAAACAAGTAGATTTCAGTAGAAGATATTCCAGAAGCATTTTGTCCTTCTTTTCAATATACTTATGTCAAGATTTGAATGCTTTTCAAATGTTGGTTGTAGTCATGTTATGTAACTAAGTCCCAAACTCCTTGGTTCTAGTGATTGTGTTATTGTTTTCATCTATTCAAAAGTTACTTGGTTTTAAATTAGATTTGTTGATGCATTAACTTTTCAAGTTTCATTTACTTTTAAAATTATCATTTAGTATGTTAAATTTTGTTACTGACCTAGGAATTTTGATTGTGTACTAATGAAAAAACTAAGTTAACTCACACTTTAGCAGAATAGATATATTGATATTAACGGATTGTAATCAATGAGAAAATATTTATTTTTTGGCTATTTTGTATGGTTTAGAATAGTAAACTATAATACAAATCTTCAACACTTCTTAATATCTCAAAAAGACAAGTAAAGTGTATTTCTATTTTTTATTGTTAACTACATTAGGAAAACTTAAATTAGATCTAAAGCTAAACAAAAAAATAATTTAAAGGGAGTTTCTTATTAAAAACTTAAAAAGGTATTAAAAAAAATTTCTTTTATAGTCTTCAGTATTTTTGAACTTGCGTTTGAAAATTATTTACATTGGATAAAACTAGTAATCTTAGGTTAATAATTGACTTAATTTAACAAGTAACCTAGTTCCTTACAAGATTGATAATTAGACTAAAAATCCATATACTACATGATCGATAGGTGTGCTTTTGAGAACGCGTGTTTACATCACATATCAAGTTTTGACACCATTTCCGCTGAAGGAGATTAATTTCTTATTTTAAGATAAATTATTCTAAAGTTTCTATTTTAATTTAATTATGTGTTGCAAGTTTGTCCATGTTACTATTCTATTTTATCATTATTGTTGTTTTATATAGTTATTATTGGTATACTTAATTTTTGCAAATTATTATTTCTTAGAGCATTACACCACAGTGCTGCATAGTTAGCACTTTAGTGCTAGGTTATATATATATATAGTAAGA
>NW_018164944.1:288507-299095 GCF_001263595.1 Phalaenopsis equestris | reverse complement strand
ATATATATATATATATATATATATATATATATATGTTTTATTACCCTATAATTTTAATTATTTTTGTTTGATCATTATTAGAGATATAACTATTAAATTATTTTATGAATGTTAATTTAAAGGCACTAGTTAGTTTTCAATATTTCATCCACTGAAATGAACGTTGTGAACTTTTATCATTTGACCCTAAAACTGAATAAAGCTACTAAAATAGAAAACAAAATAAATAAAAAATAGTTTATGAAAGAGGACAATCCTCAAGGAGAAAATGATCAACTTAGATAACTTAGAGACTTTGTCAATCCTTTGGTAGATTGAGCGTACCAGAGCATTAGTAGATCTCCCAATCTACCATGCATTAATATAAATAACTTCAAACTCAAACAAAATTAAGCAAATGGCTCAATGTTATCAATTTAGTGGTTAACCTATAGAAGATAATCTTCATATTGTTAGTTTTTTAAAAATTTGTGTAACATTTATGTATAACGATGTTTTTGATTATATTGTTGGATTTAGATCATTTCTATTCTTTGAGAGACAAAGACAAAATAAAACTCCGTACCACCTAGTTCAATCACCACAAGGAATGAATTTGTGTAAATATTCCTAGCTAAGTTTTCCTTTCCATCTAAACTTGTTAAACTTATGAATGATATCACTTTTTTTACATAATTAGACAGTGAGTTGACCTATAAAACTTGGGTGAGATCTAAGAACTTATTTAGAAAATGTCCACATAATGACCTATCTGATTGGTTAATCATACAAACTTGTTATAATGAGCTAGTGAGATCATTGAAATCAATTATAAATGTTATTGTTGGAGGATCTTTGATGTCTAAATCATTTAGGAGAACATATGCTTTAATTAAGGAAATGATAACCAATACATTCCAATTTTCTTTTGAGAGAGTTAACCTTAAAAAGGTTATTAATGTTCACGATATATATATGTTAGCCATTTTAACTTCACAGATAGCTATCATATAAAAAATGTTAGACAACTTAGGGGTACGGCAATGCAAGAATCCATTATAAGTGATGATATTGCATATAGACAGAGCATGACATTTCAATTACTGAATTAATGAATGTCATTAAGAAAAGGCCTAACAAACCTAATTCTAACACCTACAACCCTTGTTGGAAAAATCATCCTAATATTAATTGAAATAACAACCAAAATATAGGAAATCATTAATGAAGTAGCAACTAAAAAAACTCTTTAGGCCATCAGAAAAATAAGGTAATAATTTCTCAAACCTTAGACTCACTTATTAACTTGAATTTTTCTCCAATAGTTAATTTAAAAAGAAAAGTTATCATTAGAAGAAGAAGTGTTGTAAATGGAAAATTAGATAAGGAGTCTAGCTATAGCTATTCAAAATATTGAAGCGTAACTAAGGTAGTTAGCTAACACATTGAGTCATAGATCCCAAGGGATGTTACCAAGCAATAATGGGAGAATCCTAAGGACCAAGGTGTATTCCAAGGAGATTAAAATCTAGAGTGGGAAGGTGTTTGAATGGGTAACTAAATAGAAAACATATCAAAAGAACTTAAGATTAAGATAATATTACCCAATTTCTTCAAGTCAAAGTGTTCTGGTCTTCTAGAATCAATTGCTTGGGCATCAAGCTCTCTATTTTTGAACCTATTTTATGCTCTGACTAGCATCATGGTGTTGATTGATACAACACCTTAGTTCAACCTTGAATTTCTTAATTTTTTTATTCTACTTCTGCAAGAACCTTCTATAATAAACACTACAATTAGTAATAATAAATCTCAAAATAATATTTTCTATTCAGAATACAAATTTAAAAATAACCTTTGTATTCTTAGGAATTATTTTATGGGTTTTGAGAGCCAACTAATTATTGTGAAATGGTTCAACTGCCATTCCACATCAAGCTCCCAATTATTGTCTTTAGTTAACTTGGGTTCCATCTAGATTAGGTCCAGTTTCCTTAGATTCAGGTCATATAAATAAGGTAATTAGCAGTATTAAACTTAATTTGTGATAATTTGTTTTAAAGTGGCTAAACCTTGGTCAAGTTGGACTAAGCTTGGATTTCCATTAAGCTAAGCTAATCAATAGAGTTAACGTAGGACTATATGTAATTAGTTAGGGTCTATTCAACCACCAAGAGATTAGAAAGCCCTATATGAACAATAAAACTCCTAGTTTGATCCTAGGATTGACTAGGTTTAATAAAGTTTTAGACAATTCATACTTAAATTTGTATCAACCATGTCATGATCAATTTGAAGGGTGCCTAAATTCTAGCCAAACCTGATTTTCAAACTCATTTGAAGAATACAAGGAGGTTAGGTGCTAAATGTTTTATTAAGCAAAACCTATTAGATGTTTTTGGATCTAGAAGCCACTAACGTTAACAAGGCTTGGATTTATGTGTGAATTGGTTGTGTAAGACTATTCATGAACCACTAGGATGACTTCAGTGCGTCCGAGGATAAAAATTAATCCTACGATGTTAAAACACTAGATGTTTTAGGATCCGCTATGATAAGATGATCTTAACTTCAATCCACTATGCCACCTAAGAACTATTAGAGTAAGCTAGGAACTCATGCTAGAGCTTAGTCATGAACACACCCTTCCTGAAAAAAAAAAAAAAAAAGATTATTATTATTGCTTTGAACTAATGCTTGTCTACAAGATTTTCATTTATGCTTGCATGATAACTTCTTCTTCCAACAGCGTGAATATTCCTGCACACAATATTAATAAAAACTTAACTAAAATCAGGAAGACTTATCATTAATATAACTTTTACATAAATAGAATAGTTTAATGTAATTTTACTTAGTTAATATTTATAGCATATTTATTCAGATTAATTTATGACTAATTATCATTATAACATCTTGAAAAGTTATGCTTAATTTAAGTGCTAAGCAAAAAAAAATGCCCTTAAGCATGACCTCATAATCAATCCTATATCCCTTGGGCTTTCATTTATCAGGTTCATATTCAATTAATTAGGTTTTTCCAGGAACGTTTTCTAAAAATTATTTTTTGGGGTGTAATTTTCAAATAAATTTCTTATACTAAGAGTTTGTTTGGGGCAGCTGCAACTTATTAAATAATCTGCTGATAAACTGATTAAAATTAATCTACTGGTAAGTTAGGTGCGGTAGCTATTGCAATTTTTTATTTTCTTGGAAAAGTCAGACCGCGGCCAAAAAGCTGTCATCGCACGTAGACAGGTGCGGCGTGAAAATGTTATTTTCAGCATTTTGAAAATGCATAAATTGCAAAAATACAGTTTACTCAAACAACTCAGATCCGCTTTCAAAACACCGCCGCACAAAATAAGCTGACGCAAAGTATCCTAAATCTAGAAACTGATTATTATTCCATGAATTTTTTAAATGATAGAACACCCATAATCGTTTAGTGTTCTTGGAATTCCAAACTATGTTTTTCTGGAAACGACACAATGGGTGGGACCATCTCTGATGTTATGGTTGTCTTGTGACTGCTAATCATCAATCATTAAAAGATTACTTCAACTTTTAACCGGCTGGTAGAATAATAAAACTTAAATTCCTTTATAATAATAAATTAAATGATAAAATTAGAATTCCGAGTTTATAATCGAGTCATGTTTGAAATGGTTAGAAAACAATATGCTAGTATTCGGCCGATCAGAGCGTTGATGAGAAATTTTAATCTCGGTCAATCAACCGACCCATTTTTATAATGGCGAATGAGATCACCACTCGATTAGACGTCTCAGGCGATCGACATAAGGCACGATTACCACTCTACCGGTCGCTTCAGTCTGTCGAATTCAAGCAAATCAACCAGAAAATTACCGTCATCGTAGAATTTAAATTGTAATACATATCTACTCTACACGATTGATTCGAACATGAAATGAATTAAGAACAGTTTTCATAATCGCTTCATCTTTTTTATAATTATACAAAACACGTCTCTATAAATAGAAGACAAATATACAAATAAAAGGATTTCTCTGAATTTTCTCTTGACAGTAAATTCTTGGCTATCATACTATCTCTTCCTCCTCTGTTTGTTTCTAACACTTAAGACATTTACACAAAGAACAATTCAAGATTCAACACATAAATTCTTATTTCGTCTGATAAAATAGTGAATCACCACATTTTCCCAAATATTTGAACAAAAATGATGACTTCTCTCTATTTTAAACTATGATGATGCCCGTTAGCTCCTTCAAATAAAATCAAACTTCCACTATCAATAATTAGAAATTCCAATCTCATCCCGAATCTTAAGGAAGTACCAGAGAAATACCGCCATGGAAAGCTTCAGTTAAGAGTGAGCTGGCTGAATAAAGCGCTTCATTCGCCCACCCACTCCGACGGCACCTAACAGGTGGCCTCTCTCTCATATGTGCTGGTTTCCGACTTCCTCCCCCTTCCAAAACGAGTCATTCTTTGAAATAATTCGTATAAATAATTAAATCATTTCTACTTTTATTTTATTTTTTTAATTTAATGAAGGTCTACCATTAGTATGGTTGGTGATGCATCCTCCTCCGTCCCACCTTTTTTTTTTTTTTTTTTTTTTTCTTCGTAATTTATAAATAATAATATTTTCATCCTTCTCCTCCCCGCTATTTTGTCTCGCTCTGTTCCGTGAGAGAGGGAGCGGCCTGCTTTCCCAGGCGGTCGGCGGCACTCGGCGGCGCTCTTTCCCCATCCCTGTGGCTGTTCTGTCTCCTACACTCTTCTAAAAACCCCGCTTTGATTTAGAAATCTGCGGCTTTCTCCGGCGATCCACTTCCCCGCTAAATCTCTGACGGCTTGTTACTTTACTAGTGTCGGATCGGATTCAGGTTTTTGTAAGATGATGCGCATGAGGACTGCAACGGCTGTAGCGGCGGAGGGGCCCGCCGGGCCGGTGAAAGCTTTTGTGCCTATGAAGGATTTTCCGGCGGTGGTTCCGGTGAATGAGCAGTCAAAGTGGGAGGTTCGACCCTGCGGCATGCTCGTGCAGAAACGGAGCTCGGAGGAGGGCGCCGCTGCAGTACCCGTGCCGACCTTCCGCCTGCGTGTGAAGCACGGTTCTATCTACCATGAGATCTACATTAGTTCTCAGGCGACCTTCGGTAATTTTATTAATGCTCTTTTATTTCTGGATATAGATTGGAAAGTATTCGTTTTTGAATGTGACAATGCGAAAGGTCACGGCTTTAAGCAGGGGATCTGAAAAAGCTTCTCGCGGAGCGAACAGGGCTGCACCCGCAGGACCAGAAGATAGTCTTTAAGGACAAGGAGCGAGATTCCGCCTCTTATCTGGATATGTCCGGTGTGAAAGACAGATCAAAAATGGTGGTCGTGGAGGATCCTGCGGCTCAGGCCAAGCGAGTTCTTGAGATGCGGCGTGCTGCCAAGATGGATAAGGCCGTAAAATCAATCTCCCAGATCAGTCTCGAGGTGGACAAGCTCGCCTCGCAGGTCCGTACTTTCGTCGAACACCTCATGGCATTATTTCATCATCACAGTTTATTTTTTTTCCGAATTCACGAATTCTTTTCCTTGACCTACTCGCAGGTGTCGGCGCTGGAAGTCGTTTTTTCGAAAGGAGGGAAAGTTTCGGAGAACGAGTTGCTGAGACTAATCGAGCTGTTGATGAACGAGCTGCTTAAATTAGACGGTGTATTCGCCGATGGTGAAGCCAAGCTCCAGAGAAGAATGCAGGTATGAATCCAAAATCAATTCTTTTGACGAACCCTGTCATATTCTCATCTGGCTATCTCCAATGTACGGATTCATGTGAATCAGGTCAAAAGAGTTCAGAAGTACGTGGAGAGGCTGGATGTGATTAAGCTTAAGAATGCGATACCAAAGATGTATGATGAAGAAACTCCGGAGGCGGCAGCGCCGCCGCCGCCGCCGCCGCAGCAACGACAAAGGAAAAAGTCGTCTTCTTCCACGCAGCCGCCCTCGGTTATCGTAACAACAAAGTGGGAGACTTTCGACTCCCTCTTCTCCCCCCGCGCCTCTGCATCTACTTCATCCACCACCACTGCCTCCTCCACCGCTGCTTCATCGGCGGCGCCCACCCCAAGGTTCGACTGGGAATTGTTCTGATTCCAGGTTAGATCAAATTACACCGACGGTTTATTCAGGTTTGTAGATCAAAGATGGGACTTTGGCCGTCGCTGATGAATGTGATTGGTGGTCGTCCTCTTCGTACTTCTTTTATTGTGTTTGTTCTCTCTTCTCTTCACATTTTAAAACTTTTTTTAAAACCATTGTTGTTATTCTTTACGTATATGAATGTGCAGATCTTGTCATAATGAAGGGCATGTTTATGTTTACTATTTTAGATAAGGATCATCGCCTTGTAAAAATAAATTTGGGCTTATATAATAAATCAATGAGATGAAGCTGCAAGTCCATCTTTCTGTGCCCAATGATTGCAATCATACCTCATCTTTTCTTTGTTTTCTTTTTGTATGGTAGAAGTAATTATGGATTTGGCTTGGTGGGATGTGTTCTGTTTTAGCCTCCAAGTATGCCAAAGTTGTAGGACTGAAACTAGAGTTGGAGGGATGATAGAACACCTTTTGTAGCTTTGCTGGGGATGGTGCCTTGCTTTATTCTTATCCATCCATGTGGGTTGGGTGGGAGGAGATGGAAGAGAGAGATAATAAATTGCTGGATTGAGGTGACAACTAATATGAAAAGGATGTGAATGGTGTGGGTAGAGTTTGGAGCTCCAAATCAACTTTAAAAAAATTTGATCCAAATTTATAGCTCCTTGTTCGACTTTTTTATTTTGAGCCGAGCCAAAATTCAAATCAATTTTGGAGCAATTCACGAATTTTGAACTAAATTAGCTAAATTCACATGCCTTTGCATCACTAGGGTTGTTAAGGATTCGATTTCGAGTTGATCTGGGTCGGCTCGAAAAAAGTTTGATCTAAAATTTTGGTGTGGAGCTCGGCTCATTTATTTTGATCCGTGCCAAAATTTGAGCAAATCTTCGAGTGATTTACGATCTTTGAGCTAAATTTACAACCCTAGAACAGTCCAATGATTTGAAGGTTTTAGTTCATGGATGATATAGTTCACAAAAGTAATTTGTTCAACTATGATTTTATATATTTTTCTTTCGATCTTTGACTTTTTGAATTTAAAAAAGTAAAATTCGTAAAGATTTAAAAGTTTTTCAAATGTCTATATTCTACTCTATGTAAATTGGCAATCGAGATAACGAATTTCAACGAGATAAATTCACCCTGAACAATATCACATGAATTTTTATGGCATTGCATATCAAGGCACCAAAACCATTTTGATCTAGATCAAACTAGGCCGATCTATTGGGGATTGACTGACCATCTGCCCTCTTCTCTATTGCTTGAATTGCATGGCGTTTCAGTGTTAAGACACTCTCAAATAGGATAAAATATTGCGTCCGGATTCCGGATGCAAGCTGCATCCAGACAGCGGACGGCGATACACCGGAGTATTTTTATTTCCTCATCCTCTACTTCCGGTGTATCGCATCCGTTGTCCAGACGCGATATTTTTTTCTTCAAGGAGAGCATATTTTTGTTCATAAAAAACCAAATCTAGTAGACATTTTTCGGCATTACAAAACTTAGGCATGAATGGTTTTTTTTTTTTTTTTTTGAATTACTTTGACTACTACGTGCCTCGGATTTGTGAATGCAAAATATATCTATTGTTTCAACTAATGAAGTAGTGAATAGAGTAATATTTTTATAAGGATCAATTTGAAGATTTATTTTAAGTTAAATACTAATTTTTAAAAGATTATTTTGTCCAACAAATTTAAATAATAATTTTCAAAGAAAGTATTTTCTTACATAAAACTATACACTGCACAATTTGCTTTTGTTGTTTTTCTAATGAGTAAACACAAATGTAGTTGATATAATATTCAATTATTATTCTTAAATGAGAGCAATAATGTTTCATGGTCTCTTTTGATAACATACGGCACTTGATCATTTGTATGTATTAGGTATATTTAAATCATAATCAATTCAAATGATTGCATTAAAATCATTTCTAATCTGCAAGTATGATAAGCTTATATAGCCAAAAAATTATTTTTTTTACCCTATTTATTCCACAGTAGTTCTTCCTTTACCTATGGATGATGCAAGATTTTGAAAAGGTCTTGGCTAAATGAAGATCTAGTAAACCAAAATAATCTAAAAGTTACTTTTTCACAATATGAATACTTTATGCAAAAAAAACAATCATGTTTGAAAAAAAAAACTTAAAATAATTCAAAGAATCTAAGAAAACTACACAATACAATGTAAACCAAGAAAGGAAAGGAACTAGATATCTCTTGATGCCTTCTGTTCTTGGTCTTTCCACTTTATGTACACTCACTCTCGCTCTCAGTCTTTAAGACAAACACTCACTAAGGGTCTGTTTGGGGTAGGTGTATCTTCTTTAAAAGTTGATGCGCAACAGCTGTTGCGAATAAGCTGATTGTCTATTTGTATTTTGCAGTTTTGAAATAACTGTGTTGCAGCTATTTCTGAACATATGACATTTTTGCTCATATACTGCAATGTTGTTTATAACAAAATTGTTCATACTAGCACATTTCATATTTGAAGAAAATATTCAGTTCGAACATTACAAAATAAAAATAGACACCTCACTAAATAGTGAGTAACACGACAATAAAAATAAAAAAAATATTAAAATAATAATTAATAATATGATAATATTATTTTTAAAACGTACTTCATTTATGTCATGCGATAAGCCACCCTACAAGAAAACTCTTCATATATGATCACTATCGATGGTGAAATCCTTCAACTTATTCGTCCACCTAAAGAAGTTGCAGCATTCGTCTCTTCTCCTCCAACACCTGTAAAATTGTCTCTTGTTGCTATGTGATTATCGTGAAGTAAGTAAAGAACATTGTAGTAAGCAGTAGCAGTAAAATGCTCTAGAAGTACTGGAAATCCTCGAACTCATCTTTAAAACCATAAAGCACAGACCCTTAACTGCAACATTAGTGAAAACAAATAATAAAATTAATAAATTAAAGTTTTATGTGGTTGTGAAGTCTCAGAGAACACGATAATAAACTAATGAATTTGTCACTACAAGAAGACAACAGACCTTATAAAAAAATTGTTCTTAGTTGTTTTTAAACCACATAATACCAAACTCGTGTGTGTCACATATTCATATCACAAAGAAAAAAGACCATCCAAAAGAACCTTAAATACCATAACACCGAAGAAGGAGAGGAACCTGGTTGCCTTCATTGGGATTTCACATGTAACGAGAATCAATAATGATATATATGTTATCCAAAAAAACCCTTAAGGTCGAATGTCGCATCATAAACGTATAAAACCCAAAAAATAAAAATAATAAAAAATAATATTGCATATTTTATCCACAATTGCCTCATCGGTCATCTAGGTGGGAAAGAATACATGCATAAGAACTGAAAATAAAATTGAGGTTCAAAATATTTATTACTTGTATAAGAGTATTAATACAACAAACAATAAATATTTCTATAACACATTACAAATAAGTAGCAACAAGAAAACAGTTGTTCCCTCCGTTCAGCCTCTAACAAAAACATCTGTAATTTGTTCCCTCAACTCTATCATCTCACTTGTCCCTTCCCCATCCTGGGTGTAAGTCTAATGCAAATCATTATCGACCAGTGATAAAGATAGCCTAAGGCAATATTCATATGCTTCAACAAGAATATGTGATTGAACTTCAACATCTCTATTGAAGTCAATGTCTTTACACGAAGGTTGCCGCTAAATAAAATCATGGAGAGCAATCGTGACTAGACTAAACAACTCTTCCCTTTCTTACTCATTCAAGCTCACCAATACACATTTGGTTTCCGCAGCATAACCCTCCTCTTTCATTTTCTCCTTGAGGACCCTCACAAACTTGTATATTTGCTCCATCATAGGACGTTGTTTATTGAACAAGACGAAATAATGAATTTTCCCTCCAACCTTCGTTGAACTCCTCCCTAGAAGCTTCGAAACCTTCCTCTCCCTCATCAACTTCCGCAGCTTCACATTGCCATTCCAAATAGATGTTGGAAATGAGAATGAACCAACCATCATTACTGCGATCCAGCTTCAAGATTTCATCCGTGTGTCGCTTGCCAATGTCAACATTGTTGTATATTTTGCATGCACTCAAAAACCCACCCTAAATGCCGACATCATGTTTCATGCACATTGTCTTGACGAACCTCTCGACCTCTTTCAGTCTACCTGCTTTGGCAAGCAAATCAACCATAAAACCTCAATGCTCTTATGTAGACACAATACAATAGCCTTTAGTCATCTTCTTGAAGTATTTTTCGCCCTCATCAACCATACCCTCATGGCTGACACCAGACAAAATGCCCGTAAAACTGATACTATCTGACTCAACACCAAATTCCACCATCTAGTTATATAACATCTCTACATCTTTGCAAGCCCATGAATTACATAGGCATAAATGATGGCAGTCTAACATACGAGATCCCGTATATATATATATATATATATATATATATCTATATATA
>NW_018164944.1:256970-288465 GCF_001263595.1 Phalaenopsis equestris | reverse complement strand
TATATATATATGATAGAAATCTCTTTATATTCCTCCATGCCTAATACAAAGAAGTCTGTGGGAAGATAAATTTATCTACCTTTATTAGGACATCCTCTACCCCCAAGGATATGCCACCAAATGATCAACTAACGAAGAGTCATTTTGGTATGTTGAAACTCTTTTAATTTCAATCTCCTAAAGATGTGCAGAGGCATAAGATTGATGCTAGCACCTAAGTCACATAATGCTTTCTCAAAGAACTGATCTCTTATAATGCAAGGGATAGTGAAATTACATGGGTCCTTAAGCTTTTCATGAAAATTACTTTTGCAAGATAGTATTACATTTCGCAGCTAAGGCATCAGTCTCATAATCACCTAATTTGTGTTTCTTATTAAGGATATCCTTTATGAATTTTGCATAACCAATCACTTGTTTTAAAGCTTATATAAATGGGATACTAATTATTTGCATTCTAACTTATATTTTTGAAGTCTATTAGGGATATGTGGTAGTGGCCTCTCAAGTTTTGTCGGACTTCTTTTCCTAAGTTTGGTGTAGTTATATCACTACGTCTCTCAGGCTTGGGCTCCTTTACACTAGTTTTCTCTCTAGTCCATCAACTCCTTTTCATAAGCTTCATAAATTTACATTGTTCTTTTTCTTTATTTTTTTTATTCACTTCAATATTTCTTGGTAATGCCCCTTTGGGTCTAGTACTCAATGAATTTCTAAACTGCCATAATTTATTTTTAATGTTTCTAATTGTTACAGATTAGCTTTACGAACGATTTCTTATTTGTAATACTAATTCTTATAATGATAGTTTATTTTTTTTAAATTGTGAATTAGGGGTGAAAACAATTGGTAAGTGGGTCTCAGATTTGCAAAATTATTTCCATGAGTATTCCAATTAGCTAAAGTGTCGTGTTATTTACAACTTCATTAAGTGTTTTCTACATTTTGGTTATTATTCCAGCTAAAGTTTTGGTTATTTTTACAATCAGAATTGTAGGTGTTTGATTAGGGTTATTGGATTTATTGTTAACAATATTCATTGATTGCATAAATACAATACTAGGAACTCTTAAATATCCATAAGAATTTTCATTATCCATTAGTGATATTGGCATTGATTTCAAACCTAAGTAATCTATTTTCTTAGATATAGTTGATACATTTGAAGTAAAAATGGATAACACACCATGCTCATGTAAATTATCTACTTTCATAGGGTTGAATCTCTCTAAAGACTACCGAAAGTCACTAGTGGTCATTTTCTCGATAAGTTCATCGACCCCATTAAATAGTTTTATCATTAATGAAAAGAAAAGAATAAAAAAAGGAAAAAAAGAAAGAAGATGACTTGATCAATTTAATGATCATAAAATAATAAATATATCTTTGAAGATAGATGATAAAAAAGACAAGGTCCTTAGAAAGGCAAAGGTTTAGTTCTAAGTTATTCACATTTGAGAGATTATCCAATATGCTAATTTTTGCTTCAACTCTACCATCTTCAAACCTTTTGGCAAATTTAGAAGTAAAATTTCATCCTATTATAAAAAATTTCCAATGAATCCCTAAAAGAATTATCATTTTTTTCTTTAGTTTTTGAAGCCAATCTTTAATTCAAAATTGAACTTTTCAAATCAATAGAATTCTCTAAGAAAAAATATATCAACATTGAAATGAGCTAAAATGAATTAGCTCAAGAAGGGATATAATCCTTGACATGTGTTTTAATTTTCACTTTTAAGTGAAAATGAAGCCAAAAATCTTGTTAAGCTATCTTTAAAGGTTGGAAAATTTTGTCATATAATTCTCAACTAAACTTGGGGACTGCCCCAAAGGTGACAGTCCCCAAACTCAAAATACAACCTATTGTATTATAATATGAAGCAACCTCTTTTATGTATGTGCATAAAAATTGAACACAATATTTTCATTTAAGGATGGGTCATTTGATGCAGAATAGTAAGAAATATATTGCATTTTAAACACTTGTCAGAATTTGTAACTGTAAGGTTGTACCTCTTGGTCCTTAAAAAAGTTCAAAATGTTTGTTCATATTAAACAAGAGGATGTGGTAATAATTTGGTCTAGAAAAAGGAAAATCTATCTTCAGTAATTTGAGAATTATCCTCATGTGGTTTTACCACTAAAATTTTTAAATGAACCTCAAAAGTTGGTCAACCAGTGACTTTATGGAAGTCTCTAGGATTTTTAGTAGATCACTATGAAATCATGATTAATCATATTCATATATTAAAAATATTAGAAATCTAACCATTAAAGAGCTTAACTGAATTTGAAAATCATTCCAATTTCAGTTGGTGCTCCAAAGAAAAAATATTTTATCCTAAACTCCGATGATAAGTGTTTGTTACCTACTACAATGAATACCAATCTTCCCTTTGAAGTATAAATAGTGTTATAGGAAACCTCTTATATCGGTCGTTCTTATTCTAAGGAATGTTAACAATATTTTACATTCTAACCTTTGACAAGTTCTAAACAACCTTTTGAGATTTCGAATGATAAAAATACAAAGTGTAAAGAGTAAAACACAAAATTAAAAACATAATAGTACTTGGCTTCAATCTCATCAAAATAAAAATAAAAGCACTACACATTCTTTTTATATAATTAATATTGGGTATATTCATTACAAAGAATGCATCCTACATAATAAAATTTGCTTTTAAAACCCCGACGAGAATATAACAATCATTGAATCTTTAAATCTTTAATGAAAATGTTGATTTCCAATATTTTGAATTTAAGATCTAACATGAACAAACTATATTCAATTACACTTCTAAATCTCAAACATCAACTCCTTTCTAACTGAATTGAAAATAATCAAAATCTAAACTCTTGAAAATGACACTTGGTTTGAAACTTTAAATGAAATAAGAACTAAAACCTGTTAAACAAAAAAATATTAAACTACTTTGGTTATTATTTGAGTAAGATGTAATATTCTTTAGGTTTTTCTCCACCTAGTACAACTAAAAACTCATCAAATGGCCCAGGAGTGGGAGAACACATCAAATAGCTCTAGAGTGGGAAAAATCGTCCAATGGACCGAGAGTTGGAAAACTTAACTAATGACTTAAGAGTGAGAAAATTCATCAAATTACCCAGAAGTGAGAAAACTCTCAAATTCCTAGGAGTGGGTAAAATCTGATATCTCTGTTCATTTCTTTTTTTTTTAAATGTGAGTCCCTATGTTTTACATCATAATGTGTTATGGTAAATCAATTTAAATTTTCTTTTTGGTTTGCCATAACCTCACTTTGTGTTGTCCTTCCCTTTGATAAACTCTTAGGTTAGATATGAGTCCCTACGCTTTCTATCCTAATCTAATCTCCAAGTTCACCTCTTAGGTTGGATGTGAGTCCATATGCTTTACATCTTAATATACATATGTAAATCAAATCAAATCCATTTTGGGTCTAGTTTATCTTTCCTACTGGTTGCCTTTCCATTTAATTAGCTCTCAGGATAAATACGAGTCTCTATGCTTTCCATCTTTATCTAGTCACCATGCTCACCTTTTTGGTTAGATTTGAGGCTTTGTAGTTTCCACCCAAATATTCAAGTAAATAAGGTTGAATATGAAATGTTTCATATTCTGCTTCACGGGTCACACCATAACATGAAGTGTTCGATAGAGAAATCCCTTGCCTAGTAAATCGAAGATGAGTGCAAGTCCCCATGCTTCTTGGTTTATTGTATTCATTAAAGTCCATCAAATAATAGGAAATGTAGGGTTCAATGGTTATGATGTGTCATGAATCTCTTGATAGGCCAGTGCCTTGCCTAATAAATCTAAGATAAGTGTGAGTCTCTATGCTTGTTTTCTTAGTGTACTAATTAAAAACCCAAAAGTTAATATGCATTTTTCTATTCTATTTTATCTATTTAATTATTGGAAACCAAAATTCTTATTTACTTAGAAAATAGATTTTTTTTCTTTAAAACAATTTTTATGGCCTTTAAATTTTTACAGGGACCTCCTGAGGAGATTTGACTATAAACATAGGAAAGACATCATGCAACCCTACGTCAAAAGTTTCATTTATTAAGAAAAAATTATCGGGGTCAGCTTTAGTCGCTAGGACTTGTTAAGTGGCTTTGCTGGTCTAGAAGCCTCCCTCATATAAATTCTCAATCTCGAGCGACTCTTGCTCCACAGTTTCAACCACCTAAAGGAAGCAAGTGCAGGATTGCACTAGGTTATCTTAGATGGTGATTACCTCTCTTTCACTTGAAAACTTACTATTACATGGTACGTCGAGGTAACATCCTTAAAATTATTTAATTAGGACTAGTAGAGGATGACATTGTAAGTTGGTGCTGAGTCGACCACTAGAAAATCCTAAATTTTTGTGAACTACTTATCATTTCCCACCTAGGCAACAGGCAAGGAGAAAGTTCCTAAGGCTTCCTTGTTCTTGCTAGAGAAGTCAAAGCGTGGGTTAGTTATGACAGCTAAACTGTCGTTTCCAAGACCCATCCATCGAACACCACTTTAAACAAGATATTCATTAAATTGTTGATGTCAATAAGAATGCTACCTAACTACAGGGATTTTCATTAAGGGTACAAATCTGTATCAATAAGAGCGAAGGGGGATGTGTGTTATGTTTGGGTGTGATAGCATCTACACTTAGTTTTCTCGACTGTAGTCTCTTCAGGCTGGCTTGATGGGATGAATATCCTCATAACATGAAGATGGAAATAACAATGTCACTTTTATGAATGGCGTGGGCTCGGATAGAGTAATCTGAAATTTCTTCCCCTAGAGCTTTATCCAACCTCTAGAGCATTGGCATCAAAGTAACAAACTCCTTGACCTTTCCAGCTCTAATTAACTCCTCGACCAAGCTCTAAAGGTGTCAAAATTCCTTCATATCATGGCTATACTCTAGGTGATAGACACAATACTTCTTTGGATTCCGGAGGCAAACTCTGATTATCATTGGCGGTACTTTCCTGAAGTAATCCTTATATTGGATGACTTTCACTATCTCAGCCCTTGTGACCCTCAACGAAATTATTTTTGGTAGGTCATTTTTGGGTATGGTACTTGCTATAGTGAGTTAACCACTGATCAAGATATTGTGTTTGACCTCCTGACTTTTATGATCTATCGACCCCCCTATGGTCCCAGGGCGACTGATGGTCGTCATTGCGTGGATGGCTGAAAGGATGTTAGTCATCATTCAACCTCCACCTATTTCCTTGAGAAACCCTCTTCTGCAATTGATGGGTGAAAGGCTCTCCTTTGAAAGAAATAATGGTGGAGTTGTATCACTCAGCCAAGATATGGTTGTTTGCCAGTTCCAAAAATTTGGCTAATTTCTTCAGTCGTTGAAGGCCCAAAGAGTACTGGAAAGTTCCATCTTTTAAACTTAGAGCTAAGACAGTGTGAGCCCCTACCAACTCCTTGTCTTGCAACTTCAACATCTTATTATGGAAGTAGGTGATAAAGAGTTGAGGCTCTCGTTCCTCATTTACATGATCTGCAACAGGGCTTGCGGGCTCTTCTATAGGTTCTGGGCGTTGGCAAACAACACCCTAAATATTTGCTTAAAGTCACTGAATGAGACAATCACTCTCGATAGTAAGCCGTTGAACCATCTGAGGGGCCGACCCCCTCAGCGTGGTAAAGAAAAGTGAACACTTTAACGCATCGATGATCCTCAGTAAGCATACTGTCAATTCAAAGAAGACTATGTGGTCGATTGAATCAGTATGACCCTTGTAAGATTCTAGTGCAAAGATTTTAAACATCTATGGGAGCTCGACCTCAGAAATTGGCCTAGAAAACACATTCTCAAGCTAACGAGCATTTTAGCACGCCTGAACCAATGCATGTTGACTAATGTTGACCCAACATTGTTGAATTATTAGGCCTTTGTCCAGGGCTAAGGGTGTCCTTCAGTTGTCGGGCATCGACCCCTCTTCTCAAGGATTCTACTCCCTTCACCGAGCTAATGCTTCTCTGATGGTATCCAACATATGATCCTTCAACTTTTGAATATATTGGTTAAAAAACTCTTTGGTGCACATCATGTTATCAGTATTTGTTGTGGGTTTCTTCTCCATGTGTTGCTCGTCTTCTTGCTTGTGACGCGATCTACATTCATAACACCCTTTAGGAAGTTCAATTATGATTTTTTTATGAGTCACACCCAAAGGGTTAGAGCGGAAAAAAAGAGAGATAAAGAGATGAAGACTGAAAATGAACGGTAAAACTTCTTGTCTATTAGTTTTTTTTCATAAAATAATCTCTATATTTATACGGGAGAGAGTATAATATGTGATATTATATTCTTCTCATTCATTAATGAGGTCGTTAGATGACAATTTAGGTGTTTTACATATGCGATCCTATTGTGCCCACAACAGCCCTATGACTGAGTCAGTTGCACTATCATGATTTCGACTCGTTAATGTTAGTTTGGTCGGTTGGATTTGATTAGCTTCGGGCCTGCATAATTGGCTTGGTTGGTTGGGCTTTGCTGATTGGTTGGTCTAGTCTGGCTGTCGACTCTCAATTCTTAGATGAGGATTTCATCTCGACAGAATGTGAATAGACTATCGAGCAGATGGTGGATCACTGTAACTCGATATTAGCTTATTCCGTAATGACGGTGATCTTTTGAGACAATTGTGTGGCTCTGTTGAATGCCAATTCTTAGTCTCTGGGATGAATCTCGTGGGTGTTTGTGGGGCATTTTGTGATGGTGAGGAATCATATTCTTTTCTCTGGTTGGATCTCTTGAGTGGTAGGTCGATACCATTCACTCAGCTTACCGGGGGTTCGCTTCTGTGCTAATCTATCTGTTCAAGTCCACCAACTTAGAGTTGGATCATTCTTTTTATCCTTCTTCTGGCCATCCTTGGCTTGAATGGCTTCATCAAATCAGATAAGTAGGATCTCTTGGTTTCTTGTCTGCGAGCTCTTTTTTTGTTATACTTTTTTTCTTTTGGATCATAGGATCTACTCGAGATTTGTGCTGATACATTCTTAATTTACACTCTCATTAATTTTTACCTAAAAAAATAATTTCTTAACCCTAATATTATTCAACTTTTTTCATAATATTAAAATAAACATAGAACTGGAAGTCAACTATTAAAATTTTTAAAATCAAGTAACGAATTATTATTTTAAAATAATTTGAATTAATCAAATGAGCTCAACTATTTTAATTTTTTTTTTTACTTCAACCAAACAATTAACACCCAACTCACTATTTTATTCAGCTCCCCACGTGATCTGCATCTAACAGTCACGTTGGTGCGGTGTTCATACGGTAACGTTCTCTTCAATCCTCCGGTAACGCCAAAATCGATTCAAAATTTGTAATTCCAACGGTCGGATGACCCCCCAAAACACCCCACAGCGTCAGTCAGATCCTCCCCGTTGCGCTGCACTTTACCCAACCATCGAACTGCGAGAAAGGCTGTAAGACAAACAGCAATCCTACCGAGACTTCGAATCAAGGAATATAGCATGCCCCGTCTCCATCTCGGCCATTTTGAATCAAAATATTTTTGAATTGAAGCTGTAAGACTCATTCAGTTGCTTTGTTTTTCCTGTATTCCATACAATCTCTCATACCTATCTTATTCTTTTCCATTTCCTCTACCATGTGTGGGTTCAAGGATCATAAAACTAGCTCCTTTTCTTCTAGCAGTCCCTTCTTCCATTAATGCATGATAGCATTATCTCTGCGTTTTCCGGTTTCAACAAAGTGCTATGCTTGGTCTCTTGTGGCAATCTTCTCTGCTGTTCTTCTGCTCTTCTTCAGACTAAGAGAAATCGAGCTGAACAGAGCCCCTTCTTCTTCCGGGGACCCTTGTAGCTCAAGCGAAGAGATATCTAGAGGTACTTTACTAAAACCTTCACTTTTACTTTAGATTTTCGAAGTTGTTAGAATCTACCTTAGAACCCACTCGTCTTTCTTCCCTTATTTTCTTCTTTTTTGTAAGCCAAGTTTCCTCTTTTCTTCTTTTGGTCTCTGGGGTCAGTGGGGAAAGCGGCGGCGAAACGGGTGGAGGTCAATATCATTTCTCCTTCATTGAAGTGCTTATCTTTCTTCACTTGCGCTTGGTATGAGACTTGAGACATTAATCTGAAAAATTATTTCTTGGGGGCCTCCCCTTTTCTTGGTCTGACGAGAAAGTTATTAGCTTGCGTCGTTTATATCAATTAATTTATTTTAGCAATTTTTCTCCTGCCATTTTTAACACACTTCTAATTAAATATGAAATGTCAACAAACCAAATCAGTCATAAATTTCAATTAGTACTCATCTGAGCCACTGTAATAAATTTACACACATCTACATGTGAGGAAACCAACATCGATGTAATACAGGTCGTGTGATTTCTGCGAGGAAAAGTTTTGCTAATGAATACCTTGTGTTGTCAGCGATGTAATCTGCGAGGAAAAGTTTTGCTAGTGAAAACCAACATCGATGTAATCAGCGATTAACCAAGGTATTTTGTTCAACCAAAGTATTTTGTTCAACCATGGTGATCATGGCTCCAATTTATATACTAACTTCATATGAGATGGCTGGTTATGGGCAATGTTTTGTGAAATTTGGGAGATAATTAAAGAAACGGAAAGCAAAAAAAAGAACATAGGAGAAAGGTTTAGAATATATTCATTGTCTCTAGTTTTCTGGCAATTCATCACATTCACCCATTTTACTTCCTGATTCATCTCCATCAGCACATTAAGCAGAATTTGGATACCTGCCCCGCTACTCCAACTACCTTAGAAATGAAGCAGTTGGACTTCTGACACTTGTCCTTACATTAATTAACAAACTAAAGAGAACAATGAAGAGAAAACTGAAGCCACTAACATTTAAGAACCGCATTTTCGATGTACTGTGGTCTTAGGTGTGCTTGCTGGTATGTTCAAATGAAAGTTTGGATGTGCAACCTGAAATTCTATTTCAGCAACGCAAAAGACAACTTTTGAAGGGATCCCCTCCGATTGATCTAGGAGTTATTGAGAAACTCTTCACAGGGATGTCATTGAAAAAAAGCAGTAGATTGAAGCTTCGATAAATGACACAGTAATAGAAAATGTGAGTGGAAAAACCAATGCTACCGTTCGTTCATCTAATAGGAGTCAGATATATATATATGAGTGAAGCAGATAATTAGAGAAGTGAAAAATCATGGGATGGCAGGAGGTGGAGCAGGTGGTCCTGCTCTCAAAAGTTTGTTACGATGGAGGTGGAGAAATATCCATCTAGCAGCGGTATGGAGTATAGGGTTGCTAGTTGTCATTGGGTTGTATTATGTTAGAAGATTGTTGTGAAAAACGACTACAATAAAGCGAAAAATGGAACACTAAAAATTACACGCAGAAAAAAAATACCAGAGTGATACACAGATTTACGTGATTTAGCAAATTTGCCTACGTCCACGGAGCTGCAGAGGATTTTATTTTTTCAAGGAATTACACCGTCGAGCGTCTCGACGTTTACAAGAAAATCTCTATTTTATTCTCTCATTCATTTTCTCTCTCTTTTCCTCTCTTTCTCTCTTAGAGGACTTGGCTTGGCTTTGCTTGGCTTGTTTATGACAAATCATAACAGACAATTTGTAGAAACTAAAATAACGGTAGGTGAGAGGTATGTGAGCGGTAGGTGGGATGTGGTAGGTGAGCGGTAGGTGGGAAGGTAGGTGAGCGGTAGGTGGGAAGGTAGGTGGGATTCTTAATTAGAAAGCTAATTAAATAGCTGTGGATCGGGTCTTCACATTACCCAACAATTCTTCCACTCGGAGACTGAGACACTGATTGCATCTTCTACTAGTTGCATTATCTACTAGTTGTACCGAGTTTTTCCTCAAATGTGATATCTTTCACCTTTGCAACTCAAAGCCCATGTCTTCATGCCAGAAGACCAGCAGAAGTTGAGCACAACTTCAGCTTTTCACGAATAACACCTCAGTTGACATATCACTGTCAACGTAGTTTTGTACTACCAACTTCATTCTTGGGTTATTTTTGTATCTGCTTACAACTCACACTGCATGAGCAATACCCTGCCCCTGCCGGAATCTCTTTTCAACAAGTTCAACATTGTTCCTCTCGCCTGATATACCCACTTGTTGTGCAATGTCTTCTTCTTTGGTAGAACTTCTGTCAGCACTCAAGTCTGATTCCCTGGTAGGAAATTTCTCTCCTCCTTCTTGGTCAGCTCCCACTTGCTCGCATTCTCATCTTGCAAGATTTTTTTATAGCTTTGTGGTTCTCCACCATTTGTCTGTACAATATCTGGTTTTTCTGTCTTTGGCGCTCTGCCACTTTTCAAGAAACCAACATTATTCTACTTCCCCATAATGCACTTCTGACTTATGTGTCATCGTTTGATTAAATCTGTAATCATATATAGTGTATCAGTTTTCTTACCTCGAGCCAGTTCTAATGCTCATTTGGTAACCTTCTAGGTATTATCTGAGAACACCACAAAATGACCACCCTCATTGACCTACCCAACAGAGATGAGGTTTTTCCTCAACTCAGGAACGTGTCTGACCTTTTGCAAAGTTCATTTGCTCTTGTTAAGGAGTGTAATATAAACGTCTCTCATCCCCACCACATATAGAATTTTTTCATCAGCTAAATATATCTTCCCAAAGTTACCTGCAACATAATTTCGCATTAACTCCCAGCGGGAAGATGTATGGAAGAAAACTTCTTAATCCAGTATTCAGTTATCAACAGAACTATGAACTGTCAGTAATAGTGCATATTGTCTTTCTTCAGTTACAATATTGACATTATCATTTTCCTTCTTGTTAAGGAGTGTAATATAAACGTCTCTCATCCCCACTACATCCAAAGCTTTTCCATCAGTCAGATATGCTTTCTCCAATTTACCTGTAACATAATTTCCTATTAACTCCCAATGGGAAGATATATGGAAGGAAGCTCCTGAATCCAGTATTTAGTTATCAATAGAACTGTGAACTGCCAACAATAGTGCATTCTGTATTTCTTCAGTTACAACATTAGCGCTATCATTTTTCTTCTTCTTATGATTTCTACAGTTCATTTTTATGTGTTCAGTCTTGCCACAATTCCAACAGGTTGTCTGCTGACCATACTTTGATTTTGATCTTCCTCTATTTGAGTCCTTGTCATGTGATCTCCCTCTGGAATTAACATTCAGTGCCGAACTTGAACACGAGGCCTCGCCAGAAGTCTTCCTGCTCACCTCCTCAGCCAAAATTAAATCACGAATATTATCATATTTCAGTTTAGATTTACCTGCAGAACTGCTAACTGTCATTCTCATGGCTTCATAGCTATTTGGCAATGAAGCTAACAATATCAACGCATCTATCTCATCATCAAAATCAATTTCAACAGAAGAAAACTGATTTGTGATAGTGTTGAAATCATTCAGGTGTAGAGCAACTGACACTCATTCCGCCATCTTCAAGTTGAATAACTTTTTCATCAAGTGCACATTGTTATTTGTCTATGGCTTTTCATACATATTTGATAAAGCCGCTATGAAATCTGCATTAGTCCTCTCTTTGATGACTTTCTGGACAACCGATCTCGACTGGGTTAATCGTATAACCCCCAGAATCTGTTGATTTAACAAATTTCATTCTATCTCGTCCATCTTTTCTGATCATTTTCTCAGTAACGAAAGATGAAGTTTCTTCCCATAGAGGTAGTCCTCTATCTGCATATTTAAGTAACCAAAATCTATGTCATTGAACTTCTCGATTCCCATTACTATCACTTTATCTCCGCCCATCGTTCTTCCTTAGATCTGAAATCATGACTCTGATATCAGCTGTTGTGAAAAAACGACGCAAATAAAGCGAAAATGGAACAAAAAAAATTGCACGCAAAAAAAAATACCAGAGTGACACAAATTCACGTGGTTCGGCAAATTTTCCTAAGTCCACGGAGCCGCGGAGGATTTTATTTCTTCGATGAATTACACTGTCGAGCGTCTCGACGTTTAAAAGAAATCTCTATTTTTTTCTCTCATTTCTCTTCTCTCTCTCTCTTCCTCTCTTTCTCTCTTAGAGGATTTGGTTTGGCCTTGCTTAATTATGACAAGTCATAAGAGGCTCTTTATAGAAACTAGGAGAGCGGTAGGTGAGAGGTAGGTGAGAGGTAGGTGAGCGGTATGTGGGAGGTATGTGAGCGGTAAGTGAGATTCTTAATTAGAAAATTAATTAAATTGAGATAGACCGAGTCTTCCCATTACCCAACAAAGATTTTGTGTGAGCTTAGCAAAAAGATTAGTGGAAAACCCGCTGATTGAGCCTTTTTTTTTATAGGATTTGCACCTTCATCTTTTGTGTTTTCTGTATGTTTTCTTTGGAGAGAAATATGAAAGGAAGTCCTATTGGTGTATTATGTCTGTTGAAGAAAAATAGAATTGCTTGGCACCTCAAGAAAACCAAGAATTGGACTGTCGAACACCCTGCTGTGCTTCAAAGAAACAAATACCTGCAGGCTTGACAGTATGCAAACAAGAAAAACGTGGTTCGGTCCATAGGACCTACTTCCACGAGAGGGAAATCAACCATCAAATTTCACTAAGGAAATAAAGAAGAATTACAAGGCTTTTACATTGAGGAATGCGCTCTCATCTTGTCATGATCTATCTCTCAAATCACATCGATACAAGATCTCCAAGATCCTCCCCCACAATTCTTGAAGCATTGAGTAATGAGCTCTCATCTTGTCATGATCTCTCTCTCAAATCACCTCGATAGAAGATATTCAAGATCCTCCCCCTTAATTCTTGAAGCATCTCCTCTTCTTTCTCTAACCAATTGATTTGTTTTCCCTTGGTCACCTCTTCTCTACTTTCTCTAACATCTCAGCCGGCGATGCCGTCGACCCTTGCAAATCTTATGTGACACCTTGTTGCACTAATAGAGCTCTCATATTGACTCTCCACAGGCTGAAATCATTCTTTCCGGAGCTCTCATATTGACTCTCCACAGGCCGAAATCATTCTTTCCGGTGAATTTCTCGAGGTCGAATTTGGCGATTTCCATTGTCGTGACTAGGTTCCTTACTGACGGCGCCAATTGTTGGAAAGTTTGCCCCATCGAACACTTGAAATGTTCCAAAAAACTCATGCAGATTGGGTTAGATGGGAAAAAACTGAATAACCAAATCGTCAAATAAAATCTTGTCGCACTTCCAAGAAGTGAAGGAATGTTCTTCTTGAAAAGAAGAACCTGCAGGCTAATGATTAATGGTTGAAGATTGGCCCTGTACAGAATACCAAACTCCTTGTGACTGTAGCCAGAACTGCCTGCTTCGGTTTGGACAGCCTAAAAACACCTGCAGGCTGCGGTTAGAAGATGAATTGCCGAACTCACCTTCCTGTATATCTGCTTCGCTTGAAGGGATCAAAGGAACAGCTGTAGAATTGAATATTGATACCTTCCTCCTCCTTGAGTGTCGAATAACACCTTGCTGGACAGTTTTTGTGAGGGAAAAAGAAACTACAGCAAGCCAAAAGAAAACCAGGAAAACAGAAAAGAAAACTACATAAATGAAATGCAAAACAAGAACACAAAAACACCAAAAAATTATGTGGTTCGGTCCATAGGACCACATCCACACGAGAGAATCAACAACAAATCCACTAAAACAATTTAGAAGAAATTACAAGGCCTTTTATATTGAGGAATGAACACACCTCTTGATCTCTTCCTCTTGAAATTACCTCGATACAAGATCTCAAAACTCTCCCCTCAATTCTTGAAGTCTCTCCCCTTCTTCTTCTTGGATTGATTTTCTTCCTCCTCTTCTTCTTGGTTCTTATCTCTCTACAAGCCTCCCTCATCTATTTATAACTAAATGAGGCCTTTCATGTAGACCTGGTTAACCAAATTAGAAGCTTCCATAGTTCTTTAATAACTTCTATGCAATTACAAATTTGTCATTGTCTTAGCTAATTGTGAGTCAATTATAACACTGTTCTTGGAAGACATTTGGAGTATTCATGATGTAGTAATGCATATGCTATTCAAGAATGGTTAGTCACCTCCATTTGATCATTCGTTTTTGAACTTTGTGTGGTGTTCGGTAGTATAAAATTCTTTTGAGGAGGTCCGCCAGAGACAACTCGAAATTTTTGTTCTGATCTAAGACAATAGTTTTGAGTATACCATGATGATGAAAGTGCTTAGAAATTAAAATATTGATCATTGTACATGCATGCAATGATAATGATGCAAATCGAACAGTTTTTTTAAATATATTAACTGTAACAAAGATTTTAAAATTTTGGTTTGATGGTGGCAAGTGGATATGGAAGTCCATGGAGATATCAGGATTGTTGTAGTAGATCATCTGGTGCTAGAGGTCAATATTTGATTACTTGGAAAACTATATCACTAAGGTGTGTTCAATGAAATAATCTCTGAATACAATGTAGTGCCTTGCGAGGTCCAATATGGCTGCTTACCTATTTGGGTTCAAAGTTAGAGGCCATGACAATGCAACCCTATTTCTTAGTTAAGCAATAATGATTCTTATAGTCGGATAATTAATAGGGTATTATAAAATACAGTTATGAAGGTCGTACATTTTTGGATATGTTGAAATCTCTTGTTGAGGCTGTTGAAAGATTTTTAAGAGTGGATTTGTAATTCGAGTGGGATGTTGTTTTGGTGTAGGCAAAATAGTGGTCTCCTTTGCGATTCTTGAATGTGCGACAGCAATCATATTTGTAGAGCTCATTTTATCATTTTTGTGTGAATTCATTGCTAAGGAGTTTGACAAGGAAGCATTATTGTTTGGCATTTGAACAGCACAACAACAATTCTTTTATTCTTTTCTTGTCAGTTGGGATGGTGGTATTCGAAATGATATAAATATCATTTGGATATTGCTCCAATAAAGGGAAACATCTCTCCAAAGTATATGGAAGCTTGTTACATTTTGTGTTTAGTTTCAGTTATAGAATGTCATATGTTGTCCTAACATAGAACAACATCGATGCTTGCACTAGATGCATCAATGTCCATAATAAGGGTTTTTAAAAATTTTGTCAGATGAAGTAACCCATTGGTTTGCCAACTTGGATTTCACTAAATTAAAGGAATCCTTGCAGCATTTTGCAATGGAAGACATCACATTAGGGTCGATTAGTTAACAGAAGAATGTTGTTGGCAAAGTTCTTGAAATATTTTTGATAATAATCGACGAGGCTGGGAAATCTTGTAACACCTTCATTGTTTTTGGTGTGAGCCACTATAGGTTGGTATTAATTGTCGTTTGTGGGGATGAAGGCCAGGAGTGGAGATGGGGCATGGTCAAGGTACACAATTTGAACTTCTTCAAATAAGCTTTTGGAATGACAGGGGTAGAATCATATTGATGGTATTATGGAATATGAATGGTGCATTTTTAAGGCCAAATGGCATCATAGTGTAATTATGGCAACCATCTTAATATCAAGCAGTTGATTTGTGAATGATCTCCTCCCATGTGTACTTGATGGTTTCCCAATCATAACTCTAATCTAGAATAAGTTGATGTCGATGCAACTCATCGTGCATTTTATTAATTATTAAGGAATTTATTGGGAATGGCGGATTAATTGAGAGTCTGATAATCAAGGACATATGCACCATCCTTCTTTTTAACAAGACCAGGGACAAAAGGAGCTCTAACTTGGTTGAATAGTTTTGTTGTCAATTGTTGCCTTTTGATTATTTGGATCATGGTATGGAATATCTTCCTGTGCTGATTTGGGTCCTTGGACTTAAGATGTGTTCATATAGGTGTGAGAAGTCCTTAGTTAAGGAAGCGAGGTGGGTGATTTTTTTGCCCAGCTATTGTAGCAGTCATTCATCAAGAATGATGTTGATGTCTTCAATATGTTGACAGAAGTCCATTTCAAAGCATGGACTTGAAGTTGTAGAGAAGGATTATTAGGTTTATAATGACCATTTTTTCATCCATTTGGCAGGATTAATTTTAAATCTGGCTCCTTCTTTAGGGAAGTTTACATACATACCATACAATTCTTATGTATTACACATTTAACACCTAAATTTTGATTTTTTACATTTATAACACTTTAATTATAAGTTTATGCATGAGAAAATATATTTGATTTTTAAGGAAAGTAGGTGATAGTATCATTTTTTATATGATATTGGAGATTTAATTGCTACATATGTAAACATTAGAGTTTATGTGTTTGATATATAGAATACGTAAGAACTGTGTGGTATGCATGCATATGCCTCCTTCCAACTCATATTAATCTTCACACAAGCCTTAGAAAAAAGATTCACGTCTGCACGTATGTAAGAATACAAGAGGGACCAAACACAAATAATTAGAGAAAATATTACATATTTGTAAGCATATGCATTGATGTGGTGACCATATCACCATAATTTTACTTAAAATTTAGCTGTCGTTTTTTGGAGCTGCTGCAGCTGTTTGAAGAAGTAGTTGTGAAGCTGTTGTAGAATAAATTACTTTTAAAAGTCAGGCCACAATTTTTTAGCAGTCACTACATTTTAGAAGCTCAAATTAATAAAAAAATAGTTTTTTATTATAAAAATTTTTAAATAATAGTAAGAAAATAATTCTCTTAAATAATTGTGATGACGGTCTGAAAGACAAAGCATATAGAAAATTATCCCTAAGAGGCTCTTAGGGTCCGTTTGAGACAGTTTATTTGGTGCGGTGGCGTTTTGAAAACGCATCTGACCTGTTTGGGTAAACTGTTTTTTGGCAGTTTATGCGTTTTTAAAAAGCCAAAACAACTTTTTCACACCGCACCTATCTAGATGCGATGGGAACTTTCTGACAGCGATCTGACTTTTCCAAAAAAATAAAAATTTATAACAGTCATCGCACTTAGCTTATCAGCAGATTATATTTAATCAGCTTATCAGCAGATTATTCAATAAGCTGCAGCTGCGCAAAACAGACCTGTAACTTGTAATGTGGTTCTTCTAATTCACGTCGGTGGATAGGTTTTAAATTTTTTATTTTATTATAATTTGTTTGATAGAGTAAAAATGAGGCAAAAATGAATCAATCAGCGACGTGACTAAATTTAATCTACAGAACCCTTCGCCAATACGAAAAAAATTTCCGTGAATCGATCAAAATTCAGATCTTGTTCCGTCCACTGTAATCACTGTCCTTCTCATTCCCCCAACGCTTTCTTCCCCCGAATGGCTTTTATGTACTTTTATGATTTGGCCGGTCGGATATAGTTTTCATGAAGCAAGACCTCCGTGCCCATCAGGACTAATCCTGTTTTCTAGTTCTTTATTGCCTTCTACTCTTCCCCACACCGAATCCCTCTGATCTTTACCACGCACCAGCACCACCTTTCTCTTTCCCATCTCACCACTTTTTATTGTGTTGCACAGATCTCCTCCGCTGCGCTGTACACACCATGACTGACGAACCAGACCTTGCTCCGGCCGACCATTGGCTCTCCCAAGCCCGCCTTCTCGTTCCCACGGCGCTCCACAGAGCGCAGTCAGCCTCACGCTTTCCAGGCCGCTGGAAAACCATCATTTCAAAGATCGAGCAGCTTCCCTCTTGTCTCTCCAATCTCTCCAGTCATCCCTTCTTCTCAAAAAACTCACTTTTCCGCGAGCAGCTCCAGTCCGTATGCTCCAGCCTTGAAGAAACCATCTTGCTCGCTGAAAACAGCTCCGCAATCGTCGGCAAGCTCCAGATGCAGAGCCACCTCGACTCTCTGTCCGCGAAGCTCGATCTCAACCTCCGCGACTGCAACCAGCTGATAAAAACAGGCGTGCTCGGTAACTCCACGGCGCAATCAGGACAAACCGAGACCGCACGGTTCAGAATCCAAGAGCTTCTTGCTCGCCTTCAGATCGGGCACGCAGAAGCCAAGCATCGGGCAATTGAAGGATTGGTGGAGGCTATTACAGAGGATGAAAAAAGCGTGCTTTTGGTGCTCTGCAGATCCAATATTTCCTCCCTGGTTCAGCTCCTCACTGCAACGGCTGTCAGGACGAGGGAGAAGGCCGCCACTGTTGTGTGCATGCTAGCCGAGTCTGGAAGCTGCGATAACTCACTGGTTTCCGAAGGTGCGCTTCCTCCGCTTATAAGACTAGTGGAATCCGGAACGCCGCGCTGCAGGGAGAAGGCATTGATGGCTCTAGAGAGGTTATCAATGTCACCAGACACCGCTCGCTCTATCGTCGGGCATGGTGGCATCGGTTCGCTTGTGGAGGCCTGCCATGCGGGGGACTCCATTGTCCAGTCAGCCGCTGCTGCTACGCTTAAGAATCTCTCAGCAGTGCCGGAAGTAAGACAGAGCTTAGCTGATGAGGGGGTCATCAAGCTCATGATCCATCTTCTCGATTGTGGAATCATGTTGGGATCAAAGGAGCACGCGGCTGAATGTTTGCAGAAGTTGACATCAAGCAATGAAAGCCTTCGAAAGGCAGTGGTATCTGAAGGAGGAATTCGAAGCCTTTTGGCCTATATAGATGGACCTCTGCCGCAGGAATCTGCTGTGGGTGCTCTGCAGAATTTGATTGCCTCTGTTTCAATTTCGGCTGATAGTCTCGTTTCAATCAGCCTCCTTCCTCGTCTGGTTCATGTATTGAAGGAGGGATCACTCGGAGCACAGCAGGCTGCGGCATGCACCATTTGCAGGATTTCGAACTCCACAGAAGTGAAGAAGATGGTAGGAGAGTTTGGGTGTGTGCCGTTGCTGCTGAAGTTGATGGAGGCCAAGACAAATGGAGCACGAGAAGCTGCTACGCAAGCTGTGGCGAATTTGATAAGTTATCCCCATAACTGCAGGGAAGTTAAGAAAGAAGAAAAGAGTGTCCCGAATCTAGTTCAGCTGCTTGATCCTAGTTCGGAAAACACTGCTAAAAAGTATGCGGTTTCATGTCTTCTGCAATTGTCATCTAGCAAGAAATGTAAGAAACTGATGTGCTCTTATGGCGCCATTGGATATCTCAAGAAGCTTTCGGAGATGGATGTGACTGGTGCGAAGAAGCTGCTGGAGAGGTTAGAGAAAGGGAAGCTGAGGAGCTTTTTCAGCAGGGAGGAGGTGGCAGCAGAGAAAGGGAAGCTGAGGAGCTTTTTCAGCAGGAAGTAGATGTCAGCAGTTTTCTGTTTATGATCCATATGTCTCTGTAATGCTTTTGCTATAGCCTTGTATTTCCTTTGTGCTTCATTTTCTACATGAAGCCTAATATGCGCTGCATGATGTTCTTAACTTCTGATGACTGTAATGTGTGACGTGATCTTCCAAAACGTTTGTAATATCTTCAGTGCTTATTATTAACTTGTCATTTTGTCGCTTTATGAATTATTCTTCGCAGTTGTTCACATTCAGGAGGTTGAAGCAGAAGAGCATGTTGGAGCAAGAGACAATGTTAGCAACTGATAATTTTAAATATTGGCATTTGTCGCATCTTTGATGTCAGACTCCAACTTTTGAAATAGCTTTTATATTATACGACTGCAGATGATATTGTCAGAATTAACATATGTTGATTGCTAGAGATAGATGACCATTTGTTTGACATATTTATAATATTCTGAAATATACTACATATTAGTGGATCTATATAAGCATACATCTATCACATAAGTCGTGTATTTATATATTTAAGATTTAAATTTTACTGTTTTTTAGTAATGTAATTGATATTTCATAATATACAGCCTGAAAACAGGATTTAGAAGCCCAAAAAATTTGTTGTGTTTAACATCCAGTTGACCGGCCATCCAAGCCGACAACCACCCACTGGTTGGCCATCCTGGCCGGCGTTCACTAACCACATGGAGAAACATCCTGTCGGCCACCTCAGTTGGCCAATCACCTTAGCTGGCCACTGGGCCAATCACAGTGAAGAAAGATGGTCGACAACTTACAGGTTACAGGATACTCGGCCAGTCACGAATGATTATATGGGTCGACCACTTACGTCGATGAGACCAGCTGGAAAGCTTCGGAGAGGTAAATCCAGACACGAAAAAGACCTGAGTATCCCTTGCTATCCCCTTATAATCAGGGGTGTTGGTAATGTGGAGACTTGGTCCACACAAATTTAATTAGCTTTCTAATTAAGAATCTCACATACCGCTCACTTACTTTCCCACATACCGCTCATCTACCACATCACATCTACCGCTCACTTACCTCCCACCTACCGCTCTCATGGTTTCTATAAATAGCTTTTTTTGGCTAAAAGAGAAGTCAAGCCAAACAAGGTCAAGCTAAGTCCTTTTGAGAGCTAAGAGAAAGAGAGGAAGAGAGAGAAATAGAGGAACGGAGAGAAGAAAATAGAGATTTTCTTGTAAATGTCGAGGTGCCCGACGGTGTAATTCCTTGAAGAAATAAAATCATCTGCAGCTCCGTGGACGTAGACAAATTTGTCAAACCACGTAAATCTGTGTGCCGCTCTGATATTTTTCTCTGTGCAATTTTACTCGTTCCATTTTTCACTTTATTGTCGTCGTTTTTCATAACAAATGGTATCAGATATTGTGTTTGAATCTAAGGAAGAACGATGGACGAAGACGAAGTGATGACATCGAGGATCGAGATGGGGATCGAGAAGTTCAATGAAGAAGTTCAATGATACAGATTTTGTTTATTGAAGGATGCAGATAGAGAACTACCTCTATGGAAAGAAACTTTATCTTCCGTTGCTGGGAAAGAGACTAGAAAAGATGGACGAGGCGGAGTGGAATTTGTTGGATCGACAGGTTCTGGGGGTTATACGATTAACCCTGTCAAGATCGGTTGCCCACAATGTTATCAATGAGAGGACCACTACAGATCTCATGACGGCTTTATCAGGTATGTATGAAAAGCTATAGGCGAATAACAAGGTGCATCTAATGAAAAAGTTATTCAACTTGAAGATGACGGAAGGTATGTATGTTGCTCAAAACTTAAATGATTTCAACACTATCACAAATCAGTTGTCGTCTGTTGAAGTTGATTTTGATGATGAGATATGTGCGCTGATATTGTTGTCTTCATTGCCAAATAGCTCGGAAGCCATGAGGATGACTATTAGTAGTTCTGCAGGTAAATCTAAGCTGAAATATGATTATATTCATGATTTGATTTTGGCTGAGGAAGTGCGCATGAAGGATTTTGGCGAGGCCTCGTGTTCAAGTTCGGCACTGAATGTTGATTCCAGAGGAAGATCATATGACAGGAACTTAAACAGAGGAAGATCAAAATCAAAGTTTGGTCAGCAGACAATCTGCTGGAATTGTGGCAAGGCTGGTCACATAAAAATGAACTGCAAGAATTCTAAGAAGAATGAGAATGATGACGCTAATGTTGTATCTGAAGAAATATAGGATGCACTATTGTTGACAGTTCACAGTTCTGTTGATGACTGGATACTGGATTCAGGAGCTTCCTTCCATACATCTTCCCATCGGGAGTTAATTTGAAATTATGTTGCAGGTAACTTTAGGAATGTATATCTGGCTGATGGAAAAGCTCTGGACGTGGTGGGGATGAGAGACGTTGATATTGCACTCTCTAACAAGAGCAAATGGATTTTGCAAATGGTCAGACACATTCCTGAGTTGAAGAAAAACCTTATCTCTGTTGGGCAGCTCAATAATGGCGGTCATTCGGTAGTGTTCTCAGATAGCACCTGGAAAGTTACGAAAGGAGCATTAGTACTGGCTCGGGGTAAGAAAACTGACACACTATATATGACTACATATTTACTCATGCAAGGACACATGAGTCAAAGATGCATTATGGGGAAGCGGAAGAATATCAATTTCCTGAAAAGTGGTAGAGTGCCAGAGGCAAAAAAACCAAACCTTGTACAGACAAATGGTGGAGAACCATATAATTATGAAGAAATTTCGCAAGATGAGAATTCGAGCAAGTGGGAGCTGACTAAGAAGGAGGAGACAAATTCCCTGTCAGGAAATCAGACTTGGGAGCTGGCAGAACTTCCACCAGGAAGAAGGAATTGCATAACAAGTGGGTGTACGGGTGAAGACTGTGTTTGGTGACAGTAAGAGGTACAAGACAAAACTTGTTGAAAAGGGCTTTCAGCAGGGCCAGAACATTGCTCATGCAGTGGGAGTTATAAGTAGATACAGGAGTAACCTAGGAAAGAGGTTGGTGGTACAAGACTACATTGACGGTGATATGTCAACTGTGGGTGTTACTCGTGAGAAGCTGAAGTTGTGCTCAACTTCAGCTGGTCTTCTGGCATGAAGACAGCGGCTTCAAGTTGCAAAGGTGGAGGCTATCATGTTTAAGGAAAATGTCGGTACAAGTAGTAGATGATGCGGCCAGTAGGTGATGCAGTTAGTGTCCCAGTCTCCAAGTGAGAGAATTGTTGGGTAACGTGGACATCCGGTCCACCGAAATTTGATTAGCTTCCTAATTAAGAATCTAGCCTACCACTCATCTACTTTCCCACCTACCGCTCATCTATCACATCCCACCTAGCTCCCACCTACCTCTCACATACCGCTCTCATGGTTTCTATAAATAACCTCTTTTGACTTAAAGGAGAAGCCAAGCCAAGCAAGGCCAAGCCAAGTCCTCTTGAGAGCTAAGAGAAAGAGAGGAAGAGAGAGAGAGAGAGGAAGGGAGAGAAGAAAATAGAGATTTTCTTATAAACGTTGAGGCGCTCGACGGTGTAATTTCTCGAAGAAATAAAATCTTCTGCAACTCTGTGGACATAGAAAAATTTGTCGAACCACTTAAATACTGTGTCGCATTTTGGTCCTTTCCTTTTGGCTCATCACATCTACTTTATGTCTTGTCACTTTATGTGGTTCGACACAATTTTAGAGGTTTCATGTACAACCTAAAAATAGGCTTCAACAAGCTAAAGAATCCACCATGGTTGAAGGCATCGTTGTCGGAACTATCACCAGCACATACAAAGCGCCAACATCAATATGGTCGACCATTCTAGCCAATAACCACTTGTTGGCCAACCACCCAGGCTTGCAATTTGAAGTGAAACCAATCGGCCACCTTTGTCGGCACACCTCAGCCGGTTATTTGGACCAGCCACGTGGAGAAACATTCAACCGACCACCCAACCTTAGCTGACTATTTGGGCTAGCCACATGTAACCTCACCCGATCGACATCTTGGGGCCGACCACGATGAAGAAAGCCAACCACCTTGGTCGCCCACCTCCAAGTTATCAACAACTTCGGCCGGTCGCGAATGACTATATGGGTCAACCACTCGACATCGACGAGACCAGGGGAAAAGCTTTGGAGAGGCAGCTACTAGCACAGAAAATACTGGAGTACCCCTTGCTACCCCTCTTTTAAACAAGGACATATCTGTAATTTCCTCTCATCCCCAACCTCACCCTCCTTTTCTGTATAAAAAGAGGACCTCTTGGATGCAAAAAGGGTCCTTTTAGTCTCTCTCTCTCTCTCCCCCTCATAAGGATCCCCCTCATAAGGAGCTTGCTCTCTCATTTTCACTCACTTGTAACCTTAGACTTCTATGGAATAATAAAGGTTGTCGAGTGGTGACCATCCCTATTTGCTCCTTGATAGGGCAACCCTCGCTCTCTCTCTCCCTCTCTTTCTTCACCCCGGAATCCGACTTTATTCCTTGGGCACAGTCTAGCAGACGAGTTTGGATTCAACACATCAATAAATTGTCATTTGGTATAAATCACGAGGCGATTGGCAGGAATCATGGAGCATTTTTTTCAGCAAGAAATACTGAAACTCAAATAAAAATTTATCTATAACTTTGACAAACATACTGTTGAACTGACCGTCTGGACGAAATGGACCTAATAAAACAAAAATTGGCTGAACCTGAGTCAAGTCAAGCTCGGATCAAGGAATTTCAAACACGTTTGGAGTTTTGGGTGGTTAATTGAAATACCAAATGGATTTTAAATCTGACAAGTTTATAATCAAATCAAACACCTCCAAATGTTTTAGCTATATATTTGTATTCCCTTAGTGCTTCATTATCTCCATGAATCATAATATGCGATGCATGGTGTTCTTTAGTAACTTCTAATGACTATAATGTGTGATGTGATCATCCAATTATTAATTTGTTTTTTGTCTCTTTATGAATTATTCTTCGCACTTGTTTTCATTCTGAAGCAATATTGGGCGATTAATTATGAAGAGCATTATCTTTTTAACAAAGATGGAGAAAGAGACAATGTAACAGCTATGATAATTTTAAATATTGGCATTTGTCGCATTTGATGTCAGTCTCCAACATTGGAAATAGCTTTTATGTTATACGACTACCAATGATATTGTCAAAATTAACATATATTGATTGCTAGATATAAATGACCATTTGTTTGACATTTTTATAATATTCTGAATGTATCACATTTTAGTGGATCTATATAAATATATATCTATCACATATGTCATGTATTTATATATTTAACATTTAAAATTTACTTTTTTTAGTAATATAATTGATATTTCATCAACAAATTTTGTCATTTGGTATAAATCATGAGGCGATTGGCATGAATATTGGAGCATTTTTTTAGCAAGAAATATTAAAAATCAAATAAAAATCATTCAAAATTCTTATTTCAAGAAACTTATAGTTGAACTGACTGTCTGGACGAGACGGATTTAATGACACCAAAATTGGTTGAATCTGTGTTAAGTAAAGGATGGATCAAAGAGTTTCAAGCACTTTTGGAGTTTTGGATGGCTAATTAGCAGGTTAAATGAATTATAAATTTGACAATTTTATAGCTAAATCAAACGTCTCGATGAAACAAATCTAACGAGCTCAAAATCACTTAATTTAGACATCATGAAAGCACGTAAATGTCAATAAAATATCATCTGATTATGAGAATATCTCGGAGCCATCTGATAGAGTGATTTGGATTCATTCTTTATTTATCGGGGAAGTAATCCAAAACTCTATAAATAGAGCCCTACCCTTCATAAGAGAGGCTTAGACTTGAAACAGAGGAATGACTGGATCTAGAGTTAGTTTGCAAAAAAGTTGAATTCAAGTGTCGTTCCAGATTGAGAACCCGTTAAACGCTTTCTGCCCCCACAACTATCAAGTACCGCTGCTCACTGGCCATCATCACCCACCCCCTGATCTCTACAATGGAGTTCCTTGCGAGTTACGATGTACACTGCAGAGTAATGAAACACCGTGCAGAGAAAAGACCAACGGCATAGAGCAATGACGTACCCCCTATGGAGTAGTACATCATCCTGAACAAGTGCAACGACGCACCACGAAGATCTTGCGTCGAAGTCCCGGCAACTACTCCCAATTGAAATTGCTCTTGACTGTTATACTTTAAGGAATCGTATAAGCCTTTTCCGCTTGTGGGACAAGGGTCAGAGTATATACTCATCAACTTATAGTTGATTGATGTTCACACTTACAGTCTACCAACTGATAAGAACCTCTTTAATATAATTTCTCTATCGTGAACTGACTCCCAACATTGGTTCAATCTTTCGGCCTACTTTTTGATGAGCAAGAATCGAACTTTAAGGACTAAGACCAATTCTCTTACACGAAATGTCCTATGAAGAACTAACTTATCGTGAGCTTGAACCATTCATGCTTAGTAAATTTTTAGATTTTGTTGAGTCGGCGGTCTTGTCTTTCTGCTACTTCAAGTTCTTTTAACCCTAACCAGATGTTCAATTTTATAAGAGTTCAGACAGATGGCAACTCTTAATGAGAAAATTCACACTTCTAATGGAAATATGGCCTCAGACTCATAAAATAAGGCAAAAGAAGTGGATTGAGTTGACCTTCTTCTCAGATAACGAAGCACCGCCGAAATAGAACCCCCATCATAGTTTATCTTAATCTTCCAATGCAATGTTTTGTGCATCAGGTTTGTCGACATTTAAAGGAGTGTCAGCAGACAGTTGATTTGCTACCAAGAAATTGGACAAGGCTTGACTTGTAGTAGCATGTAAGAGAATAAAAGTTATATCAAATTGAAATAAAATCATTAACCATCTTGTTAGTATTTCTGATAAAATTGAAGGGACTAACAAATATTACAAAGGATAAAACCTAGAAATAAGACCGACTTTGTGAGAGACCATGTAGTGACTTAATTTCTGGACAACAGAAATCAAGGCTAAACCATGTTATTTGATAGGAGGATAGTTTCTTTCTGCTGGCATAAATTAATGCTAAAGTAATATAATACATTCTCCTTGCCACATTTGTTTGAGCTAGCAGTGCACCGTAGGATTCATCTAAAGCATTAGTGTAAATGATTAATGGCCGACCTAGGATGGGGGTCGCTAATACTAGAGGTTTCATTATGTATTATTTTATGCTTTTAAAGGCTTGTTGGCAATTGACATCCCAATTGAACACAATATTCTTCTTGGTGAAAGCAGAAAACAAATGACATCTACTAGAAAAATTGGAAATAAAGTATAAATGTATTTCAACAAACCTTGGAATGATCTCAAGTGGGTTAGACTTTTAAAAGGTGGCATTTCTAATATTGCTTTAGTTCTCTTTGGATCTATTTGAATCACATGGTGTCATACTACAAACCTTAAAAATTTTCTAGAAGTGATGCCAAATGTGCATTTCAGAGTATTCATTTTAAGGTCGTACAGACGTAATAATTAAAAAATAATCTTCAAGTCATATAAGTGGTCTCCTCTCACTTTACTCTTTACCACCAGGTCTTCGATATAGTATTCTGTTTGTTTGTTAATGAATTCATTAAAGATCTTGGTCATAACTCATTGGTATGTTGTACCAGCATTTTTCAGATCGAAGTGCATAACTTTATGATAGTAATCTTCAAGTGGGATTCTGAATACAATATGTCTCTCATCTTTAGGAGTCATCTTGATTTGATTATAGCCAGAAGATCTATCCTTGAAGGAGAAAATTATGTATAAAGAGGTAATGTCAACCATTAGATCCAAGACGGGCAAAGAGAATTTATCTTTAAGACATGTCTTGTTGAGATCTCTAAAGTCTATACACATTCGAGTTTTTTCATTTTTCTTCTTAATCGGCACAACACTAGCCAACCAGGAATGATGCTTTTCTTCTCGAATGAAACACGCCTCAATTTACCTATTCACTTCCACGATTACTTTTTGTACAGTCTCCCATCTCATTCATCGAGATGCTTGTTTAACTGGTATGACGCTAAGTTCTATTTCCAATTTTGTGGACTGCCACTTTAGGATCTAGTTCTGACATCTCTTCATAGCTCCAGAAAAACATAACCTTTAAACTCTACGAGTAACTTAATGTGATCATTTGTCTCTTTTTTGTTTAAAAACAAATTTATTAAAGTTAGCTTAAAGTTGTCTTCAATCCCCAAATTTATTTTTCTTAACTCATCAATGACTGACTTAATTTTCACCCCTAGTTCAGGAGATGTATTCTCAACTAAGAGGTCATCTTGATCATTCAAAATTTTTAAGCAAATCTCATCATCGGGATGCTTAGATTCTGAAAAGATTTTATCAGTTTTCGGATGGTCAGTAATGAGCATGCAATATTCTTTATCATCCACCAGCCCTACTGTATCGAATTTTGCAGGGAACTTGACCTGATTCCTTCACGGTCAGTTTCCCAAATATTCTTGAAATGGTGAGATTACCTCTTGGACCACATGTGTGGTATTAGAGAGTAGAGAGATAGTCCATGAGTGAAGTCATGATGGATCTATATCTAAAATTTTTCTTCTTTTTTTTTACATCAAACTTTTTTTTTACAAGTCAAGAGAAAAGTAGTATGCAGACCACTCACGGATTTTTATATCAATTGTACGAGTTCAATTTTTTTGTGGTTTGTATGGAGGAGTTTAAATAAAAGAAGAAGAGTTGTAGTTTGATTTGATCTTTAATAACAGCTTCAGTGGATATCTAAAATTGTTTTGAGTTTGTTAGGCATGGTTAGCTTTGGTAGGTTAATGTATCTAACATGAGATAAAGGAGAATAATTTCACTCTTCAATGGAATTTAATAGCATACAATCCAGAGGATTTATCGATGAATTTAACTTAAATTTAGTAAACACAAAAAAAAGTAAAATTAAATCCAACGCTTTGTTAAATTGGATTTTCTTGTGTTCTGCCTCTTTTACGACGGAAATTCAGATTTACTAAATCCGATTGAGATGCATATTTATTTCGTCATTGCTCACGAACTCCTCCGTTGTACAACGGATTTGATAAATCCAAATTTATCAGATTTGATAAATCCTATTTAACATAAATCTAAGATGCAACTAAACACTGCCTTCAACCTCATTTATATTTCAACTTATTGTTTCCGTTCATTTTTCTCTTTTTTATTTCAAAAGGAGTCACCAGCTTGTCAATCGTCGTATATTTCCCTCATTCGAATAAATCTCCCTCCCCGACCATATAAATGATTCGAAGAGGAGAGGAATCGAATAAGAAGGGACATACGACAAAGAGACAAACAAGAGAAAAAATAAAACGTGGAGAATCTACGTGCGATAAACCTCACAAAGATAGGTTAAGAATGTCCGCCAAAACAAGATCGGGCGGAGTCACCTTAAACCAATATCCACGAAAGAAGTATCAACATAGACTAACCATAACCAGAGAGTCAGGTGTATGTATCTGTTCTGGGGTCAAGAGCACTCCCAGAGGAACATGTTCCTACTGGTTAATTACATCTTGGGGGATACCCAAGAATACTCTCGATAAAAGGAGTTTCGTTTCATATTATCATAAACCTGGGGTATATGAAATCAAAGGAAGGTTATTCCGTGTGGGAACAGTCCCAATGCTTCAAAGCTCACGCTAAACAATCGGGCAGATAATGAGTCTCTCACATCCCGGAATGGATAGCGGCTTATCAGCACATGGGGCCCACAAAATAACCTAAATCATCTTAACGGGGATCTCCCAATACGTCAAAGCACATCCGGGCCAAAGAGCAGAGGTCAAATCGTCGTATCCCAAATGGGCGGCAGCTCATCGGCATCGGGCCGTCAAGGTGATATCAACGAGGTCAAGGAACGACAGAGCTCAAAGGTGCTCAACAAAAAGGAAGGTAGAGTGATCCTAAAAGGTAGAGGTAACTGGGTCGGGGTACCACGGACCCGTCATACACAACTACTACCCTAAGTCTACCTGGTCGTGAAGGTAGTCGACCCAACACGTCCTGAAATCCTCGGTCAGCAATCCATGAATTGCATCATCCACGGGAACCTCGGTAGCCCTAAGGTCAAAGGAAGGAAACTCTATCCTATGACTACAAGCTGGAGCTCCAAGAGGTAGGACTTCTACTTGCCAAAATAACAAGGATGCCTCAAGAGAGAAAGAGAAGTGGAGGTTCAACTACAAAGCTGGAAACGCTCCAAACAAAATGATTTATACCCCGTCTGGGTTGGGGAGCCTTCTAACATCCTAGGCGCACTAGACAACCACCTATATGAAAGCATGTTAGTCCAGTCAGGTTGGAAAAGTACGGGGACTCTTCCTCAGGATATGCAGATATGAATGCAGTTATCTAGAGCAGTCCTAAGTATTGTGGAGGCCCTATTAATACATGCAAGAAAATAAATATTGCAATTTTTAAATCCTGAATATTTTAATCCTAAATTTTAATTATCTTGAATATTTTATTTAGAATTTTGTAGAAAATTACAATTTTAGGGTCCTTAATGTGTCTATGTTGTATCGTGAAATCCCAGATAAAACACAGAAAGAAAATAAGAAAAACACATGCAAGTGCAGACATGCAACATGATGCAAAAGATAAAACAAACCAAGTTAAAATAATAAACAGACCGGTGTCGCTGGGTCGACAACATATCCCAGAAAAGAAAAAGGGCGACCGAACTTCGCATATACATGTCCGGTCCTAATTCTATACATCAATATAAAATGCAAAATTAAGATACGGGGCACGAGCATCTGCTCCTGGTCCCCTCCACGTGGTTGTCTGTATCTTATTTCTGTTACAGGACTCTCCTAGACTCTAAAAAAAAATACATAGAGAAGAGAAAAAGACTCAATCTTGCATGGAAACAAGTGTCAGCGGGAAAATCACATGCACATAACGTCTCATGAGCCATGCCTTAAAAGTTAGGGTCTTAATGGTGAGGGTGTTAATAGCACCTGCAAGCAAAAGGGTCAGAAATCATTACTTGCTCCCCCGATAGCGGTACCTGTGTGTGTGCATATAAATAGGCATGACTCCCTGCAAAAGAACGCCCTAACACACTACCACACATATGCAACATGCAGACACGCCACAAGCATAATGCAAAAGAAAGTTACCTGGCTAGGGCAACCAATCCAACAGAGAATAATAGCCAGACATCAAAAAGACTATCTAGCATCATAAAACCTAGCCTAGCACACCATCTAACGAAAAGTGCAACAACCTAGTATCTAAGTGGGGGTAAGTCTAGGTGTAGTATGACTTTGACGGGGTCGTCATACCGGCCCCATCCTAAAGATCCAAAGGATCTAAAGGGTGTCACGAAGAATGGTGACACGAGTTAGATCTATTAGATCTTTAGCACAGTCATACTCGTGTCAATCCCGATGACTTAACTCACATTGCTCACTGGGATCAACCCAGCAAGCAATACTTGTTAAGGAATCGCGACCTACACGTGGTCACTTTCCTAACAAACCTAGCTCGCTATCCATGCAAACATGCAAATGCAAATGCAAGCAAATCAAAACATATAAGTAGTGATAAGGAGTATGTCATGAAGGCGGTAACTCGTAGAAATGGGCATGCCGTGGCGGTAGGGCCCCGAAAAGAGGATATGTCGGTAAGGCAGTGACCCGAAGGAATGGGCATGCCGTGGCGGCAGGGGCCCTAAAAGAGGGTATGTCGGTAAGGCAATGACCCGAAGGAATGGGAATGTCGTGGCAGTAGCTGCCCAAAAAGAGGGTAAGTCGGTAATACAGTGACCCAAAGATGGGCATGTTGTGACAGCAGAGGCCCAAAAAGAGGGTATGCCAGTAAGGTAGTGACCCGAGGGTGGGCATGTCGTGATGGCAGTGACCCGAAAAGAGGGTATGCAGATAAGACAGTGACCCGAAGACGGGCATGACGTAGTGGCAGGGGCCCGAAAAGAGAGTATGTCGATAAGGCAGTGACCCGAAGGTGGGCATGCCGTGGTGGCAATAGCCCGAAAAGAGGGTATACCGGTAAGGCAGTGACCCAAAGGTAGGCATGTCGTAGCGGCAGCGACCCGAAAAGAGGGTATACTGGTAAGGCAGTGACCCGAAAGAATGCAACTCAAGGAGATGATATCGATCATGTAGACAAACATGTACATGCACATACACAACATGCAAATGAGCAAGTGGTAGGTCGATCAAGGTGGAGCATCTGATCAAACCAAAGTATTGTGTCAACCAGATCGGGGTAGCCGGCTAAAACACAAGTGATGTGACCGGTTTGGGATAGCCGATGCACAAGTGGTGTCGGTGCAGGTGCAAGTGCAAG
>NW_018164944.1:247311-256885 GCF_001263595.1 Phalaenopsis equestris | reverse complement strand
AGCCCCTTGGATATGCACCATCGCCGCCTCTTGTTTGGTGGGGAAATGTGGGGAGTTTCTCCCCGGATCTCCGGAGGGAAAACTCTCCACGGCGTTGTGAAATGTGCTAACTACAAAGCTTTTCCCATTTCGCGAACTCCTTCAGACTTTGCAAAGCGAGCCAGCTACAAAGCTTCTCTTGCTTTGCCAAGTCTGACCTCCTAACTTCTCCAAGTAAAGCTGGAAATAAAAACAAAGCAAGGGGATTGAGGGACTCTGACCCATCAGGACTTGTGCTAAGGCTCACAACAAAAGGGAGACACTCGGCTCTACGGAGGGTGTTTGGTTACGCACAGGAAGTCCTAACCTAAAGGCTAGCTCTAGGAAATCGACAATCCATCACGCAGGCACGTCGTCGTGCCGACCCATGTCGGTGGACGCACCCCGTGTGGGCGATCGAACCCACAAGCCTGGACACCACTAAACTTAGGGCTAGCTAAGAGTTTAGGGGATCTCACCACCGCGAAGGTTGCAGACGCGTTCTATTTACTTGCTCCAAGCCGTCGACGTCCAGTCCGTGCTCCAGTGTATCCCACAATGAATAATGCAACGAGGAGAATAGGAGACAAGAATCAGTGAGGTATGCAAAATACGAGAAAAATAACTGATTTTGGCATATGAAAATATAACCAAAACATACCTTCAAGCAAGGGTCACTCAGGCCTAAGCATGCTCAATCTTATCACGCAAGGAATCACAGAAATTTTGCATTAAGATTCTATGCAACGAGCTTGTCTACATTGTTCCCCAATAATAGAAGATATCAGAACAAATCGTTAGCATAATTTTCATTTATTTATTTTTTAACAAAAGATAAATTCATGTTTATTTACAAATGACAACGAATCCACATCTGCTTAATCAAAGTGAGACAAACTCGCAAAAGAATAATTTTGATTTATCTTAATCCTCAATGCCTTGAAATTCTACAAATTAAATCATTAATGTAATCAGAACACAGAAGAAAAATGAGAGTTTTGTATCTCTGTTTGCTGTGAGGAGTGCTTGCGGCACATCGGCGACGAGGCAGGAGGCCGAAGTTTGGCCGACCGAAAGAAAAAAAAAGAAGCGGCGAAAAGGCCAGAGTTCTGCGCAGGATGGGGCTGAGGTCAGCCGGATCTCGGCGCAAGGAGGCCGACGGCTGGAGGAGGTCCGGCGAAGGCGTCAGTTTTTGCCGACGGCGAGGAGGAGGTGCGGGAGTTTTTCAGGAAACCGGCGATAAGGAGAGGAGAGAGACCGGTTCGACGGAGGAAGGATGCCAGAGATGGCGGCGCCGAGCTTCGCCGGCAAGGAGGAGGAAAGTCCGGCGGGCTTCTTCCCCCGGAGAACGGCGAAGAGGGAGGTTTCGGGGGAGTCGCGTGCGATCCAGAGAGATGCGATGCTTCTCTCCTTTCTTTTTTTTTTTTTAACTATATATATATATATATATATTTAGAGAGAGAGAGAGAGCAGGGATGGAGTTGAGAAGAGAAGAGTTTTTTTTTTCCTTAAAATTTTATTATTACTACCGTGAGGGATAATAGGGGAGAGAGAGGGAGAGAGGGTATGCCATGATTTTTTTTTAAAAGGATAATAATTTTTTTTTATAATAATAATAATAATAATAATAATGTTATTATTATTATCTCTCCACATCTTTTTGTCGAACACATCATCGTAGCGAAATGATCTTCTCGCCTAAGTAAATTCGACGTTCCGGACGCATCCGCACTGTCCGTTTCGTCGTCTGGGGTCGTTCGGACCACTTATTTTAGCAATCGGGACGAAAAATAAAAATTCGCAAATTTTTAGCTCGCACGCGAAATCGTGGTCCAACGAGCGTTCGTCCTAAGTGGAATCGATATTTCGGACTCACTCGCGTGGTCCGTTTCATCGTTCGAGGTCGTTCAGAGCAGTTTTTTTTTTTATTATCGTGCCCAAAACGATAATTTACTCATTCTTACCCCGCCCCCGAAGCTGTAGCGAAGTGGACATCCCCCATAAGTGAAATCGACGTTCTGGACACACTGGCGTGGTCTGTTTCATCATCCGGGGTCATCTGGACCACTTCGTCAAGTGATTGAGCCAATTCAAGCCAAAATCGCGCACGACGCGCTACATAATAATTTTCGGCCCGATCGGAATCATCTGATGTGCCAAATGCTAATCGGACTTCGCCCAAGAGAAAGCCAAAACCTAGCAAAATGACATCGGCTACATGCCCCTCAACACGTGCCGAAATGTCTGAAATAGATATCTTGCGCTACAGGGGAACTCATTTTCATAAAGTACGACCCTGACGCGGTCGAGTGGACTTCCAATACAAGTGACGTCAAAAACTGATGCCAACACTTGCAAATTGGCAATCTGCTTGAAGAGCTTACAAACGCTAAAGTTTTTGATAGTGCACTAGAGGCTTCGCAAATCTGACATTATTATTCTCTAGACTTCATTTTGCTTGAAGAACTTAAAATGTTGATGCAGTACTGAAATTTGAAGTTCGTCCATACAGATTGGAACATGAAAAAATGAGAGATATCATAGAATTAGTTTCCAAGCAATTCATATACTAACAGACCAACGCTCCTGAGACATAACAAGTGTTGGATTTGTGAATATAATCCTTCACTTATTTCACTGATCAAACAGAGAGCAGTTGGTTTGTAAATTTTGCTTGGTGTAGTTTGGAATTCTTACCAGGTAACATGTAGTGAAGAAAAACCAATCAACAGCACTCATGTGTTTACTTATTGTTCAACTTTTATTATTTTTAAGGGTTTAGGCAACAGAGAATCATAGGTGAGTCCCTTCTTGATTCAAGAAGTTAATAACTACCTTCAACAAAGTTCATTTTGGCAAATTCTTAGGGTTTTGTTTGGTTAGGAGTTCAGCCATGTGTTTAGAAAACAAGGAAGCAATATAGCAAACAAAACCCTAAGAATTTGAGTCATGGATTTACGTTAAATAGGATTTAGTAAATCTGAATTTCCCAAGCCACAGCTTAACAAATCACGTAAATCCGCCCACGAATCGGATTTAATAAATCCTGATTTACATCGAAAAACAGACAGAAGGAGAACATATTCTTTCTAACGGTGCTAATGATTTAAATTTCATTTTCTTTTTTTTTTTGGTTAGATTTACATTAAGTTTATGTTAAGTTTATGACTAAATCATGCTAAATTCATGCTACCAATTTATGCTTTTTTGCTTGTTTCCATGAAGTTGGACCTGTAAAGGCTAATTGTTCTAATCTATAGATAAAATGCATCAGTACAAACTGTGGATAAAAGGAGAGTGGAAAACAAAGAACACCAAAGCCATCCAACTCTTTTTGATTGAGTTTGGCTACAAATAATTCTCTTCATAATTTTAAAATAATCCTAATACATTTGTTCAATATGTTCTGGATTAATTCTTTTCTGAACAACTGTAAATTCATTTTTGGCTTCAATATAACTTACTTTGTTCACATGGGAGCTTACATAGTTTAGCAAGCCTCTTGAATATTCTACAAAACATAGATACTGATACCAAACTTTTTAAAGTATTTCATGCTCTGTTTCTCAGAGAGAGAGTTATCTTATTGCCCTTTTAGTTATCATTTCAGATGTGCAATGTAATTTAGAACTTTTCAGTATGAGATCATTTAGCATTTGAAGAAAGTCTTTGATTTGATAATTTAATATGCATACTCTTCGAGATATTGTTTGTTGTAAAAATTGTAAGAGAAATTTAATATTTATGTTACTCGGACTTGATCAGTCGAAATTAAATGATGAAATAATGAAAAGAGTAAGGCATGGGGCTACTTCATTGGGGGTTAATGTAATAGAAGGTTTCATTTGTTTTACTTGAACTTGATGTGAGAATGTAATGATTTAATTGCAAAGATTAGAAGCAAAAATAGTCTCTATTTTGATGGTGGGAAAATTTGTCACACAAGAAATTAATATTAAAAAATAAATTAAATAATAAATTATTCAAAATAAAAACCTATGTTTCGTTATAAATCAATGATGATAAGCTTGTTCTTATTTTGAATTTTTCCATGATGCTATATAATAACTTCACTACGAATCATGTCAAAAAAAAAATTTTTTTTGTAATATAGGTAATAATCAATCATTGAGTTAGTAATCATCCATTATACTATGCAATCAATATTTAATGATTATTAAATGATATCTCCATAACAATTGGTAAAGACAATTTTATGATAATAAATTTGTGAACTAGTGGATGCACACAATTCTTCCCTAATTTAATAATTGTTTTTGCAAGATCTATAATTATTCTATACATACATACATACATACATACATACATGCATACATACATGCATATATATATAGATAGATAGATAGACACAGACACACACACACACACACAAACACACACTCTTTGTGCAGTTAAATTATTAAATTTGGCCTTAAAATATAAAATCAAAACAATCTTTAAATTTTAAGGCATAAGAAGAAAATTGAGATTTTCAACAAATATAGTATTTTAAATTAATTATACAATTACTTCATATGTGATCAAACAATCAAATACACATTAAAATTTTGTAAATAGCACTAATGTAAATTATTTATTTATTTAATAGTAATTGAAGTGAAATATACAATTTATAGGAATCAAAGTTATAAGTATTAAATTTGGACCATTTAAATTGATTTTGGTTGTTTTGGAGCATAGAGCTAGGCTAGACTCGAGTGAAGCCAAACTCATATTTTCTATTCCTTGAAGTTTAGAGCACAAAGTGTTCTCGCCGAATGGAAACAAAGACAACCCTCCATTGCAATGCTTTCTCTAAACAACAATGGCTTTTTTCCCCATTTACTATCTTTTTTTTTCATTGTGGGAGAGTTTTCATTCTAATTTTTTCTATCTTTTAGAAAATAATTTTAAATGCGAGTCGAGATTACCAAAAACCTTTATGAACGTAGACTTCTCTCAAGTATAACTTATTGTAACCAAGAGATGCATGGAGCAATGACAAACTCTCAATTATTGATAATTTCTCATCAAATTTAATTAAAGAACCTAATTTTGTGTTCTCAAAATAGTTTATTTTTGCTTAGTCTTTGTCAAAATATGTGCCATCCATTTCATCCATCTATCTGATGCTATTGCGATCATGTTATGTAATTTCTTTGTTACATATGTAAGATTATTTATGTGATTCCCATCTTTATTACAAGTAAATGTTGTATATTGTAAGTTGCAATCATAATAAAATTTATGATTTCTGATACCCTTCAAAGTTGAGGATTGATTGACTCATCTTTAACTATATAATCATATCAAAAATCAGTGCTTGTGACTGTCTAAAGGTAAAGAAAAAAGCATGTATCAAAGTTAACCAGTTCATAATAATTAAATAACAAGTGAATAAAGCTTCGTAGATAGTTTAACAATTCAACTGTAATACTCTATATAATGGTATCTTTCTGACTTAAATGATTTAGTTTATATTTTCCAAAACTTATATTTATCAAATTAACTACCATAACATATTTTCTTGGGGTTTGAAGGTCCAAGTATTCTATTAATTACTAATCTAAATGCCCTCGCCCGAAAGCTATAAGAGGCCAACTACCATTTCAAAGTTTCAATCCCTCAATCGATGTTAGTCCGAGAAGTTGGTTGATGAAATGAATCTCTCCTTTATTACTTTCTCCTTTTGCATAAGCTTGTTCATAGAAATTGATTGAAGAGGCTGTAACTTTAAAGTGCTTTGTCCTAAAATCATAGCCTCATCACTTAAAAGTTGAAAATGAGAGATTTGATGTAGCAACTATTCATGATTTTCAAGCATTTTTAAATAGAAGATCTAAAACCTATAAGATTTAAACTATTTATAAAATGAAGTTTGAACTGTTAACATTACATTGATGCAAGCCGAATGAAAAATTGTTAAATTTATGGTGATAAGAGAAAACTAAATGAATGTATGGTTGAATCTATAACACTAATAGAAAAAGGTAAAGAAGGACAAACATTTTTTTCTTACATTGATGAAATATGCAATATAGCATTATTCATCATAACAAAGTGTACTCATACATATTCTAATGTATAAAACTTATTTGGATGGAGAAGCGAAATGTAAGGGGACTTGCATTTCTCCTTCCCTCTAGTTTACAAACCTAGTTGAATAGAGAGATGTAAAATAGAAATTTTAAGAACTTCAGTGAATTTAACGTAGTGTTAAATATAGCTCAACAGAGTTGTTAATAGCATCAAAATTGGCCCACTAGATTATGGCATTATGATTTCTAGTGAAGTGTAGATGGGGGATAGAGATGTTGCCACTTTGGGTGGAGCCGAGATTAGAATAGAGTGGCTTTCTTGTGGCTTGGGGCATAGAGTGAAGGAGCTTGAAGACTCTAGATCAACAAAATGATGAGACAGATAACATGTCTCGATAACTCAAGAATGAGAGATATTCATGGTGTAGACAATGAACCGATAATCTTGGGTTATTCTTGAGGTATTAGAAGGGATTTGGGTGTTTTAAATGTAGATTGAAAATTTGGGGTGTGAGATTTAGAATGTTTATTTGCTATATATGTAGAATCTCCCGCATATTTTGTACTTCGTGTTGTTTATTTTTGGGCATTTCATGTTAGTTAAGCATTCCATCTATTCTCAAGTTATCTTTCTTCCGCTATTTTCATTACTAATTTAATTTAATTTAATTTTTTGAGTTCTATCTATCCCTTGCCCTCTTCTATTAAGAAAAAAAATTTATAATTAGCATTTTTTATTGATGTATAAGAAAACAATGAACATAATAACACCATATTCTATAAATACTTTAGTCCTTTTTTATAAAACATCAAGACCTATGCTATAAATTATTTAGATTTTGTTTGTATCATGTGAAGAAGGCTCTGAATATTATTGATGTTTAAGTAGCTCTAGCCATCCAACAAACAACTTATGTTCCTTATAAATTCAAACAAACAAAACTTACCTTTGATCTTCCGGTTCTCATATGACATTTGAGTGCATTAGTGTTGGACTGTTAAAATAATTAAAGGGCCACAAACAATCATGGTTAGAGAATTGTTCCCAACATATCCAAAGTAAACATTGTGCATCTGATTCGTCTAACCAGCTTTAATCAGAATAATCACTTAGAACCGTTAATTGGGCTAGTGGGACTAGCAGAACTTTCAGGCATTAGATTCTGCAAGTTATATGAGAAGGTAATAACGAGTATAATGTAGGTAGTTACTAATAACTCTATTTGTCTTATCCAAAATTAATCACTAACTAGATCTCTAGATTACCATGGCTTTTAACTCATGCTTTAACTCGAGTATACAGTTAACACTAACTAGCCACATAAAATTGATGCTCAAGTAAATATTTGAAGATTTACTTATGTACCACTTAATTCCTATGTATTTATATGTCTGATATTTAAATTTTATTTTATATATACATGTCACTTTACTTTCAAGATAATGTATATTTCACTTTTAAAATCTAAAATAGCAATATTTTAGACATGATGTAGAGTCATGGATGGCATAAATGTAAAAGAAAAAAGTAAAAATTAGAAATGGGTCGTATGCAGTGTACAATAATCAGTATAGACAACCCAGAGAGTCGAGAAAATATTAGATGCGGAGTCGCATGCATGCGGACTCCTAGTACAATTATACACTGTTGTACACATCTGTATAAAAATGTACAAAAGTATCATACAAGGAGTTCCATGGGTACAGCCGGATTCATGCATGAACAATACAGTAAGGCTGAGCCAGCAACGGGACCTGACCCGCAGTCCCCTTTTTGAGTCCAACTAATACATCACACTTCACATACAACCCAACCAAACCGCTCCTAAACGGTCCGGGCCGATAACTAACCCGGCCCATGATCACCAATTGTAGCGCCACCACACCATAACTCTCATCATTCATCAGCTCCCCCTCCACCTCCGCCGAAACCGGAACTATATCTGCTCCGAACACCGGTGACACGACCACGGTACCTCCCGCTTCCTCGTAAAGAGACGGCAGGGAGGACGATGGAGTGATGGGCTCGTCGCGGTAGGAGAGGTATGCGCAGAGTTTATCAAGTTGAACGGATGCACGGCTATTAGGATTGTGAATGGCGACGGTGAATTGCATGCTAGAGGAAATTGCGATGGCAGGTGCTGCTAAGGTAGTTTTGTTTAAGTGGTAGATGGCGGCGCCGAGCACTGTAAAATGGGGGCGAGAGGGGCGGTAGATGAGATAGAGGACGAGGGCAGTGATGCCGGCGAGGATGAGGAGGGTGGAGAAGGCTGAGCAGAGAAGTTGAAAGTGGCTAGTTGTAGGGTTGGGAGAGAGTGCTTCGTTTTTTGCCATTTGAGTAAAGTTAGGAGAAGGGGGAGTTTGAAAGAGTGTTCTTGATGAATGAATGGAATGGTGTGGTGGGGTTTTAAGGTTTTAAGTGTGGCTTTAAATTTGGTAAAGTGAGAACTTTAGTTGTTCACAAAGTTTGTCTTTTATTATTCCTTTATGCTCTTTCTATTTAGTTCTTGCAAATTTATAGTTGGGACTGGACCAATGGCTCAGCGTAGGGGCGTAAATGAGCCGAATGGAGCTTGAGCCATCTTTAATTTGAGCATGAGCTTGATTAATTTTATTAAATTCGAGTTTGAGCTCGAGCTTAAGCCTACGAAGTCGAGCCGGCTCACGAGACAACTTGTTTATTATAAAAGAGAAAAAATAATATTAATTTAATTAGTGCTATAACAAAATGACAAATAAAATGACCAACTATGAGAGAGCTAAGAAATCATTTAACATGAAATAAAAAATATTATTTTAAAACTTTTTTAACGTTAAATATAAAGCCTTTAAATTTAATATATTTTAAATAAATTTAAAATTATTATTTTCCAAAACGAACCAGCTCACAAGCTAACCAGTCGAGTCAGGACTAGTTCGAGCTTGGCTTGTTAGTTCTTCAAGCTCACTTCATGAGCCACTTATCAAGCAAAGGTCATGCTAGCTCACGAGCCGACTTAACTCACTTACACCCGTAGTTAGGATATATGTTAAAAAGAATAATATAAACCAAAAATATTAGTTTATTTTCTTTTTTGGAATCAATTTTTGCATGTGGAATATATTTCTTCTTTTATGCGATGTTGTATTCACCCTCCAATGAAATTCTTATCTAGTAATTGAAATATAAGTAGGCCATGTTGTGTTTATTTTATTAGTTGTTTTAAATATTGATCTATTATAAAATTAGCTGTATGTGAATATGCACAAAATATAGAAATTTAAGATACAGTATATGATAGATGTTGAAGTTGGTTACAAGAGATTGTACCCTATTCAACCAATGGAAAGAATATGCACACAACTAATGCACAAATTTAATTATAAAGAATATGATGGCTTAGGAAGCATGGACAAGAAGAAAGAAAAATATCTCCCACTTAAAGGTGTTTGGGAGTATTACATATGTGCATGTTCCATGGCAAGGAAGACCAATTTGTATGGCCTAATGTCACAGACAAATAGTCCCACATCGGCTA
>NW_018164944.1:238365-247211 GCF_001263595.1 Phalaenopsis equestris | reverse complement strand
CGGGCAAACCCCACATCAAAAATAGTGCCGACAGTTTTCAACCAAGTCTGCAGAGAATTTGAGGCTCAAGTGGAGATGATAATCAAATATCTTAACAAGGCCAAGTTGGAGATAGAAAAGTTTGCAAACTTACGAATTGAACATTATGGATGAGAAGAGAACAAAGTGGATGATCTTCTTTCAAGGAACATATGGTTTTGAGAAAAGGCACCATGAAGACTTTTATAAATGACCAAAGATGAGCTAGAGATAGTGGATGTGAAGATCGAGGGCACAAAAAGTTGGATGGATCCCTATACCTACTACTTAAAAACTAGAAAAATATTCAAAGTAACAAATATTCAAAAATTCAAGTTTAAAATTGCCCAATACCTCTTCATTGGAGATAAGCTTTTTTGTAGGTCAACCGCTTTATTACTCTTAAGGTGCGTGAAAGGAAATGAGGTGAATGAAATCCTCCAGGATGTGCATTCTGGCAAATGTGACATCTACTTCAAAGGAAAGACTTAGTGCACTGTATTTAAAGGCAGGGCTATTTCTGCCTGACCCTCACAAAGGACACAGAGGAATTCAATTGAAGGTGCCAACAATGTCAAAAGTACTCTCTATTGTAACACCAATTAACCCAATAATTTATCTCTAACCTTTCTCTATTTGGGAGCTTGATATTCTTGGGTTGTTTCCTCCCTCAAAAGGGCAACAACAAAATTCTCTTTGCCATTGTAGATTATTTTTACAAAGGGATAAAAGCTAAAGCTCTTGTAAGAATTACTACATAAGTCATTTGAAAATTTATTCAAATGGACATTATTTGTCAATATGGCTTACCTTTAACACCCATGACTAATAACATAACCCAATTTGCTGATTCGGGGGTGAGAGATTTTTATCAAAGTCAGGGAATCAATCTCAAATTTGCATCCATAGATCTCCCTCGAATAAACGGACAAACAGAGCTTGCAAACAAGGTCATTCTAAATCTTCTAAAGAAGAAGGTTGAAAGTGCAAGAAGAAATTGGGTGGACTTGCTCTTCTCCATCCTATGGGTTGTCTGCACCACTCCATCATCGACGATCAGGGAAACCCTTACATGCTTTCTCTTGGAATGAAAGCGATGTTGTCGGTTGAATACAATCATAATACCCAAAAGGTTGCGACTGCAATGTCCTTCGATGAAGAGAATCTCACCAACTGGTAGGATGCGATTGGTGAAGAGTGATGCTTACCCTTAATCTATTAGAGGAAGTTCGAACCAATGCATCACTCTGAGAGAAAAAGATAAAAAGAAGAGATGCTTGATATTACAAATAGAATGTTCGAAAAAAAATATTCTCACTCAAGGACCTAGTTCTAAAGAAAGCTAATCCAACCACGCTGGGAGAACCAGTCGGCAAGCTCAACCAGACTTGGACTGATCCATTCATCATCAACCAATAAGTTGCCCATGGAGCTTACAAGCTAAAATTGTGCACTGGGAAAAAGATTAATCAAACGTGGATTGGAGATGACCTAAAAAATTTTTTTCCTTGAAAGAAACTAAATTGCACGTGTATTTTAGAAAATTAGCTTTAAAACTCTCATTATTATGAATTTACTTCACATGGACTTTTGTTTTATTATCGTGCACTTGCGAAAAAACTAGCTATGTAACTGTGACCTAGATCTAACTATGCTCGGGCTAAAATTTCAATGATTCGTACAACAAAATAATACTCATGGAGCTATGATACCAAAAAAAACATGACCAAAAGAAGAATTTTGACAGTTGGTCAAAATAAAAGAAAATGATGACCAAAAGAAGCATTTTAACATTCAGTCATAATAAAAGGCAGAAGACCACACAAAGCATTGTTATGCTCGGTCACAGACCTTAGCCTTGAAAGTTTTTCTAAGTCTTGAGTAAATCTTCATAGAAGTTTTTCAGCCCAGCGACGACAAATTTCTGTGAAGGTATAAGAGAAAACAACCCTGGAACAATCACCATCGATCTCCCCTAGGAGGTGGGGATCGAATAAAACAATTGAGACTAGTTAAGAGAAAATTTTTGTCTGCCTAAATGTTGACACTGAAAACGAAAACTGGAAAACTGATCGTGACGTCGTGATGTCCGACTCACATACATTTGAAAATCTATTATAAGATAATCATGTTTCTCGAGGTCGACCGACCATAAAATGCCCGTCACAGATTCATCTAATTCAATTTTTAAGGGGAACCAATCTCTCTCAACATTTATCAGACCAAGGATGGAATCCAAATTCATGAAGAACTTCCGCCACTTCTTCTACAATGGAATGCAATAGTCATGAACTTTCTTCTTATTTCTTATAGGTGTGTGGAGGAAGGAATTACATCGAAAGCAATAGCCTTGTCCTTCCGCCTATGTGTGGCTACTCCAACTAACTCGGGGTCACGTTCCAAAATTTCATCAGAATTTTTTGTAGTTGGGTCAGTTGGTGTTGAAGGGGATTGTTAATCCCAATTTTATATGACAGTACAATTTATGTGGTTATAATCTTAATTTTTTCTTACTTATGATTCTTACTTTACAACGGTGCCAAAAACTTGATTCTGAGCAATGTCTAGACAAAAGCTTGACTTCGAAGCAAATAAGAACACATTTATTATATTTAAATATGAGATACTGCACAAGTATACGTATCGTTATCAAGTAATATAGAATTTTTTTATTAAACCCCAAATATCGAACCCATAGAGAAAAACTACAATATGCAACTAAAATTAGAAAAAATAAGATAATAAATTCTATTATGCAAAATATTCTCACTCAAAATGTAGATGCTATAATAGGAATGAAAGTTAAATTTTTTTTTTAGTTTTGATAATTGAAACTAAAGTAAACAACTAATTAAATTTAAGTGATATTTGTAAGGTAAATGTAATATAAATAAAATATCTTTTTCTTTATCATGAATCAGTAACAAATATATGAATTTTGTTGTGGAGGTATTCAAATTGTGCTGTATAAAATTGGAGCAATAATATTCTTTACAACTACTAAAGATGCTATAAAAAACATTAGCTAATTTAAAGTTTTAATAGTCTTGAAGATGGGTTAGGTAGGGAAGATACTAGCTCTCACTCTAGAGTTCCCTCTTCTCCCTCTACCCGGGGGCTAATATCTTGTATTAAAACCTAAAACTATAAACCAAATTGGGGGCTTTAGCCCGCCACTCTAAAGTCCTCTAATTCTACACACTTCAAAGTTTATTTCCCTATTTACTTACACTCAATCATATGAATTACTTTCTCATCCATACATTCTCATGTGATTTTTACCATTAGTTGACTGAGACAATACCATCGCAAATCTTACATGTTCTCACAGCAAATATTAACATCTTATTTGGCCAAATCATGAAATAAATGAATTACAAGGTTTAAAATCATCGCAACTTATTGCAACATTAAGGATTAATACTTCACACAACTTCCATCCAATACTTAATCACTTATCATTTTAAGGAAAAAGATAAAGAAAACTACTCAAAATTCATGGAGAAAATACAACAACACTTAAGTTTGAAAGTAGAAATCATGCAAACAAACAAGAAGTCTAAATTAAAACCAAATATAGTCACAATGATAAAAAATTATCTCAAATCCTCTCTACCAAACTCTTGAAGTTCCTTTGAATCTCTTCTCTTTCTTTCTATTACAATACTCTCAACTTACACACTACAACCCCTTTCATATTATCTCTAAAAGTATCATAATTAATCTAAGAGAGACAGGCATCGACGGTGTCTATAGGGGGCGACGACTCCTCTATAGTGCACTGGGAGGAAGGCTGAAAGAAGACTTTTCAATCCAATCCAAGTTCATCTTTTATAATTTTTCAAAAGATATCTTGGTGTCTCTTCAAAATGTGTCCACATTTAATGAATCTTCTAAGAGTTGCCTCCTTTCAAAAGCCAATTGAATGTATTTTTGTGTCCATTAACTATTTCTCACGTTTTCACCAAGGGTTGCTTCAAACACCTCATCAAAAATTTCACCAAATTCATTGAATCATCAAGTTACTACTTCTGGCGCTTAAGCGCTGGTATTTAGCACTTAGAACCAACCTTGTCAGTTTGCGCCAGTTTTGGGCGCTTAAGCGTCACAATTCTGTTGCACACCTTCTTTATTTTTGCTCCAAATTTGATCCTTTTTCACTCCTTTCATCATTTTTCATCCATTTGATTGTACCTGAAAGAAAAACACACAAATATCTTCCATTAAAGCGCAATATCTCAAAATTAGGTATAAAAATGTGTACATAAGACTATATATTTTAGGTGTATCAAAATCCCCAAAGTTTAAAATGTTACTTGTCCTCAAGTGACACTCCAATCTTTCAAAACCAAAATAAGTAGATTATGTAAATGAGTTTCTTTAGGATATTCTATAATTTTTGAGAAATATTGCAGTTTAATTTAGAGAAAACTTTAGTATATGAGACCAACTTAGAGTTTAGAAAATTTTTATGTAAAGAAGTCTGCAAAATATAAGTTTCTATCTTGTTCAGAAATATTTGTAAATTTTTCAAATATAAAATTTAGGCATTCTATATTCTACACTTAAAAATTTTTATTAAGAATAATTATACTTACTATATTATTTCCTTAAGCTTAAGAGTTTTTCAAGTCTTATACTTTAAAAAAATCAGATGTGGAACCAATTTTTGATTAGACACTAATCCTCAAGCTTCTCCTCCCTTTTTCAACTTTATTTTTCTTTTTCTTTTTCATTTTCTTTTTTTTTTCATTTTCTTTTTCTTTTTTCTTTTTCTTCTTTTATTTCCTTTAAGGTACGAATACTATATATGGATAAATTTTTAATGATTTTGAGTTCCACTTCTCCTTTCTTAAAGCAAAGTTCTGATATAAATCTTTTACTTAAGAATATAATAATAGTTTTGAAAATTCTTTTTAATAAAGCAAATTTAAGCATTGAAAATAAAAGTCCAACCCTTCAAAATATTTTAAAAATGCAATTTCTCCTACTAAAGATAGTGACACAATATTTATCATTTCTGCACTAAAAATTTTTAACTTTAAGTTTTTCTTCATTAATATAAGTTTCAATTAAATTCTCTTACTCATTTATATATTCAAAATTTTAATTACCTAATATAACTTCATACACATAATCATTTTTTTTCAAATAAAAATTAAATTTATTCTTAGTACACTTGAGAACAAATAAACTTTAAGTTTTAGAAAATTTTTCATCCCCCTCAAACTTAAATTTTTAATAAGATAAAACATTTTAACATCATATTTATATATAGGTAGAAATGAAAACTAAAAATAACATGCTTACAGGAATTTTTACATCCTAAATTTACAAGCAAAATAATTAAAAGTACGAGTAAAAATTAATTTATCAAATTTTAATTTAACTTAATATATAGAGATTCATAGACTTCTATACAATGGAGGATAACATAAAAACAAACAAACACACTGAAATAAATTCATAACTGCAACATAAAGAAAATACCATGTTGTAAATTGAAAAGTTTAAACATGAAGTTCTTAAGTGAAAGCTAGCAATATTCTAAACCTTCCTAAAATTTTGGATTAAGTTCAACATAAACAAACGAAATACACTAAACAACACAATTATCATAATTACCTTCACAAAAACAAAATATAACTACTCACAATAACATAAATACATCACAACAGTGTCTAACAAAACAAAACAAAAATAATAGTAGTAGTCTCAACAAATGAAACTCAAAATAAGTTAACAGTATAGTATAATTGTACCTCATAAAGTTCACAGCAATAAAAAAAACTAAAGTACCCAGTTTAATCCTCCTCCTTCTCATCATCATCACTATCATTGCTGTCCTAAAGGCAATAGGCTCATAAGATGGATATTGTGGATATGAAGGAAAAACTACACTTTGGTCACCCCTCATAAGGTTTTCCAAAGATGAGTGGAATTTCTCCTCGTAATCACTATGTCTTCTCATATAACCATCTATATGATCTACAAAATTCTCTAATTTTAATACTTTGTCCGCACTATAATTGATGTTACTAACATCTTTTGCAATATGTGACTATGAATCAGAACCAGAAGTATGACCTTATGATGTAGATGCATGAGGTAGAAACATGAGAAGTAGAGACACCTGATCTCCTAGAAAATCCTTCTCTCTAGCCAAAGATCAAATGTTGATACTATGACTTCACATTAACACTTGTGATGGGCTTTAGAGGCTGTAGTATCTTTTCTTAGCTATCAGATCTAACTCATGCCTACTCACATAAGGAAAAGATCAAGGATGCGAATATAAAACTTGCAGTAGTAGCAACGACATTAGAGCTAGTAATAGTCTGATAAATCAAAGATCTAATGTCAATCGGCTTGAACTGCTGAATGCAATAATTTAATGTAGCTCTATCTCAAGTAACTTCGTTGAGGCGGTTGGTTGATAGTAGACGAGCAGAAATAAAGTAGTGCCACGCTTTCAATGTGTCATCTAACTTTGATGCAGGGAAGTTAGCTCTTTTTTCATTTGTGATCTTCCACATTCCTCTTCCACCGATCAATGACAATATGATCTCGTCCAACTCCTCCTCAGTCGGACTATAATTTGAATAAAAACACAACATACTAGGGGGCAACTACTAAAATAGATTTTTTACCTCAGGGGAGAAAGGCGCAAATTTTCCTCAAACCATGATTCGATCTTCTTCAGCTTCAGAGAGATTAGCGTAAAACTCTAAAACAACGGAAATCACAGTCACATCAGAAAAACAACAAAATCATTCCCACTATCGGTGAACAATCAAATTTTCCACTACTCCACCCGGACTTTTAAAACATCTCTCAAGAATCGATTTCCTTGATTGCACTGTGTCGCTATACCTGTCCTGAGCTTTCATGCAAACTAACTTGCTTAAATCAAAATGGGACTTCCCTTTACTCCTCTTCATTCTTAGGGTCATTTCTAAAAATTATATAAAATTCACAATAAATCCTAACTTCAACACTAAATCATAAAAATTAACTTCTAAAAGCTTAAACTATCATTTTAATGTATTTTCCATAGGTTTTTCTCAAATTTTAACCATGAATAGTGATTTTCGGTCAAATCTATAATGTGCTCAAAATACACGATGAAAATAAAAAAAATTTATATAGAAGTAAAGTTCATACCTCAAGAAGATCAAATCTAACAAATTTGGCTTGAATCCACCAAGAAATCTCCACAATAGAGGAAGCCCTAACTTTCAAAATCGTGAAAACCAGAGGAAGAAGACAAAATCAGCGCAAAAATGGAGATTTTTGACTCAAATTTTCACTTTTAACCGTTCGCGAACCGATTTAAGTGAACCGGTGCTTAAGCACGACTCGTTTGGTGCTTAGGCGCCTACTTCTCGGGTTATCCAGTGCTTAAGTGCGGGGTCTTGGCGCTTAGGCGCTAGTGCACGAATTATGATATTTTTTATTCTAAGTGAAATGCACATATGGCCTAAATTAACCACCCTTAAATGGTCTTATAAATCTTTAATAACTATTTTCTTCCCCTTCAACTCTTCTCTTTCTCAAATTCACCAATATTAACTAATTCGATTCAACACAAATAACATAAAATTTTACACAAAAAAAAACATTTATATTAATTCACATACATTTATGATACATAATTTCTCAATCCAAAGAGTATTGGATAAGATAATTCTTAAGCACAAACACTAAACAAACTTGACACTAAAAACACATAAAAAAAATTAAATACTAACAAACAAACACCTAGCACAAACAAACACTAAACTTAGAACTTAATTCCACACTCCTTTTGGTGGAACGAATCCTGGCCTTTCATTAGTTTCTCCTTGGGCATTTGGAGTATATATCTGATAGAGCAGACGGTGATGAAGAACTCTGGTTGAGTCTTCTTCAATCTATTTATTTTTCAAATACATAGTCTTGTTTGATTCTTCTATAAAACTTGTGTGGCTAAATTGCATCTTAAATTGTCATACAATATGCTCCAAATGTGTGTTAACTTTATTCATTTTTATATCAATTGAAGCCACATCAGTCTAAATTTTCATAATTTTCTCTCCTATTCCTTCTTTACTAACGACCAGGAAATTATTGTATAATGATACACCTAAAATATATAGTGTATTTAGACACATTTTTATACCTATTTTTGAGATATTGCGCTTTAATGGAAGGTATTTTTGTGTTATTCTTGCAGTACAGGTAAAAAGAGTGAAAAATGCTTAAAGGAGTGAAAAAAGATCAAATTTGGAGCAAAAAGGTGAAAAATGTGCAAAAGAGTTTTGGCGCCTAAGCGCTAGATCCAACGCTTAAACAGAGAAGGTCGTGCTTAAGCGCCAGAGGCCCCGCGTTTAAGTGTCAGTCGTAGTTATTGGGCGAGTAAATTCATTTTTTGGAAATTTTAAAGATGTTTTTGAGGCACGCATTAGCATTGGCTTGATAGGTGGTTATAACCACCATGCATGAAAATTATCACGAAAGGATGCATCTCTTGGGGAAATACATCGAATCTAAACATATTATGAAGAGAAACCAAGGAACCTTTTGAAAAATTATAAAATAAAGAAGATTGGGACTTTGAAAGAGGTCTTGAAAGTATTGGAAAGTTTTGAAAGTTCTCATTTGGGGAGTTAGTTCAGAGAAATTTTTAGACACCACTTTTACTTTTATTTAATCCCTTTTGTTATTTTATTTTGAGCGATTGTAAAGATAAGAGAATCAAAGGAACTTCAAGAGTTTGGTGGAGGACTTGAGATAAGTTTTTATCTTTTTGTTTTGAGACTACTTTTGGTTTTAATTGAGACTTGTTG
>NW_018164944.1:211388-238210 GCF_001263595.1 Phalaenopsis equestris | reverse complement strand
AGAAGTTGTGATGATTTAAATCCATGCACTTCATTTACTTCTTGATTTGACCAATCCAAATGTTAAAATTTGTGGTGAGAACATGTAAGAACCGGGTTGGTATTCTCTCAGTCAACAATTGGAAAGAATCACAAGAGGTTGTATGAATGAGAATGTAGTTCATATGATTGAGTGCAAATAAATTTTGAAATATTCATTGAAGGGTGTAGAGTTAGAGGACTTTAAAGTGACAAGTTAAAGCCCCCAACTTGGTTTATTATTATAGGTTCTGATATGAGAATGTTAGCCCCCAGGTGGGGGGAATCGAGGCAACTCTAGAGTGAGAGCTAGTATCTTTCCTTCCTAACCGTTCTTCAGAACTATTCAAACTTTAAATTAGCCAATGTTCTTTATAGCATCTCTAGTAAGGGTAAAGAATATTATTGCACCTATTTAGCACAACACAATTTGCATACTTCCACTACAGAATTCCTATATTTATTACTGATTCATAACTAGAAGAACGATATTTTAATATTTAGTGCTTTTCTTCTACAAAAACTCTAGTTATCTGTTTAAATTGTTATTGTTCTATCAAAATATTGAAAATACCTAAAATATTTAAATTTTCATTACTGCAAAAATCATCTTTAGTTTAGATAATTATCTTTTTAATAAAAATAAAAAGTTTGTTGTTTAATAATGCATATTGTGTATTCTCCCTGTGGGTTCGACATTCAGGCTAAAAAAGTCCTATATTACTTGATAACAATACGTATACTTACGTAGTATCCCAATATATTTAAATTAAAAGTTAAATTCTTATTTTTCTTCAGGATCAAGTTTTTGGTTTTGTTGCAAAGTAAGGAAATATAAGTGAAATATGATCTGAATTATTGTTGTACTTTGCATATTAGCAGTATCCAGGGATCATATAACTCTTGCGCACTTTGACTAATGAACTTCTTCTTCATAGCTTCCTCTTTATTCTTCATATTAATTTCCCAAGTTGACATTTTTCCAAGATCTCTCACTCTTAGATTTTAAGGTTAAAATTGAAGTGGGGTGAGAACTCTTTTCCTTCCCTTCTTTTTATAGGCTTTATATCAAGCCTAAAACTACTAGACATGTTCTTAAACCACTAATCCCATGTTAAAACCCACTAAACCACTTTTAAATCTTCTGGAAACATAATTTAGCAAGTTTAGTTTACTGCCACACTTAAGTGCCGAATGTTGGCGCTTAAGTGACGGTGCTTGATTTAGCACAAATCAGCTCAACGTCCAAATACTCATTTTAACATGTCTAAGTCATCTATTAAGCTCTTAGAATCATTATTAAATTATTATATATTCAAAATACTACGATAATTTTCTTAATCAAACACAACAACATAACATTCAAAATCGAAACACACAGATAACTATGGGTAGCCTCCTACAAAGCGCTTGGTTTAACATTGTCAGCCCGATATAATCGGTGTTTATTATGGTTAACCAAACATCATGCCAATATCATTCAATCATTAAATTTATACTGATTCCCTACTAAATAAGGTTTCAACCTATGACCATTCACTTTGAATATTTTCTCAGTTCTAGGATCTTTGATATCCACAGTTCCATAGGGATAAACTTTTATCACAAAAAATGAGTCCAACCACCTAGAATTAAGTTTTCTTGGAAATAATCTTAACCTTGCATTATATAACAAAACTTGTTGTCCTGGCTCAAAATTTTTAGAAAGAATTCTCCGATCATGTCACATCTTCATCTTTTCTTTATAAATCTCTGCACTCTCACAAGATTCATTCCTTATCTATTTTAGCCCATTTAATTGCAATAGTCTTTTCTTACCAACATCATTTAATTTATAGTTAAATTCATTAATAGCCCAATATGCTTTATGCTCAAGTTCAACTGGTAAATGACAAACTTCAACTGGTAAATGACAAATAAATGACAAACTTTCCTAAATATTAGCCTGTATGAGGACATTCCTATAAGAGATTTATATGCAATCCTATATGCCCACAAAGCATAATCAATTTTAACTGATCAATCCATTTTTGTTGAATTTACAGATTTTTCCAATATTCTTTTAATTTAATGATTGGATAATTTTGTCAAACCACTTGTTTGAGGATGATAAGCAGTAGCAATTTGATGGTTGATATGATATTTCAATAATAATTTCTCCATTATTGCATTTCTAAAATGACTTTCCCCGTTAGTTATGATCTCTCTCAGCATTCCAAATCTATCAAATATATTCGTTCTTAAAAATTCTGCAACACTTTGAGTATCACATCGAGGTAAAGCAATAGTTTCTATCCATGGAGCATGCATATTTAGGAAAAACAATAGCTTCTATATAAATAAAAATTTCCTCTTCTATTTGTATGTCATTTCATAAGGTATAATATCACTAACAATAAAGTTCATAATGTCGGCATACCATGGAGCACGCCACTCATTAATACTGAACAGTTATTCATATGAAAAATGTTTATTAATTTCTTTTCAAAACAGAGTGGTTTTTCTAATTCAAACCTGGACTGATGATCAATAATTTGATTCTCAGCTCCCTTTCTATCTACTATCTCAAAGCCAATTGCTTGCAAAAGAAGAACCCATCATACAATCTTGGCTTTGCATCCTTCTTTTCATTAAATATTTAAAAGTAGAATGATCAGTATGCACAACACATTTGGTTCTAATTAAGTATGTTCTAAATTTATCAAAAGCATATACTATTGCTATTAACTCTTTCTCAGTTGTGGTATAATTAATTTGAGCTTCATTAAGAGTTCTATTAGCATAGTAGATTAATTTAAAAATCTTATCATGTTTTTATCCTAAAACAGCTCCAATTGCATAATTGCTAGCATCACACATTAATTCAAAAGGTTTTTCCCAATCTGGTGAAACAATAATTGGTGCAGTGACTAATTTTTCTTTTAATAGCTCAAAAGCTTTTAGGCACTCCTTATCAAAATTAAAAATTTCATCATTTTCAAGTCAATGGCATAGAGGCTTAGCAATTTCTGAAAAGTCTTTAATATATCACCTGCATAATCTAACATGTCCTAAAAAACTCCTAATTTTCCTCACATTTGTTGGGTAAGGTAAATTAACGACCGCTTGAATTTTTGCAGGGTCTACTTCCATACCATTTTCTAATATTTGATGTCTTAAAACAATGTCTCCTGCTACCATAAATTGATATTTTTTTCCTAATTAAGGACTAAATTTGTTTCTTCATAGCGCTTAAGAACTTTTGATAAATGTTCTAAACATGATTCAAATGAAGTTCCAAACACTGAAGTTCCAAACACTGAATGAAGTTCCAAACACTGAAAAATCATCCATAAAAGCTTCAATTCCTTTTTTAATTAAGTCACAGAAAATAACCATCATACATCTTTGAAATGTAGCAGGGGAATTACATAAACTAAAGGGCATTCTTCCAAAGCAAATGTACCATATGGACTTGTAAAAGTTGATTTCTCTTAATCCTCAAAAGCTAATTGTATTTGATGATAACCAGTATATCAAACCAAAAAATAAAAGCATTTATGTTCAGCTAGAAAATGATCTTTCATATTAGAGAGATTAATTTTTCTATAATCAATGTATATTCGCCACCCTATAACTTGTCTTGTTGGCATTAACTCATTATGTTCATTCATAGTCACAGTCACTTCCCCTTTATTAGGAACGCGGTGAATTAGATAGCCCATGCACCATCTGAAACATGGGAGATAATTCCAGCGTCTAACCACTTTAAAATTTACTTTTTAACAACTTATTTCATAACATGATTCAATCTCCTTTGAGGATCAGTCCTGGGTTTGCAGTTCTCTTCCATATGAATTCTATGCATACAAATTGAAGGACTGGTTCCTTTAATATCAACAATTGTCCATTCAAAGGCTTTCTTATAATTTTTCAAAGTTTTCATTAAACTCACTTTCTTCTTCTATAATAAATTTTGAGGAAATTATAACTGGTAATGTTGAGGAATCACCAAAAAAGATATTTTAAATATTCAGGAAGTAACTTCAACTCAAGTTTATAAAATTTTTCAATTGAGGACAAAAAGATTTACCTTTTTCTGTCGTGTCTAAAACTTTAAAATTTTCTCGAACATAATTTGAATCTTCCTTATAAAATTCTTCAAATTGATCTAATTCCTCTTCTTTCTTGTGTTCCAAATCTTTCATTTTAGATTTCTCTTCAAAAGTTATTTTGAAATGACATTCACTTAGATATCTTATTATATCTATTTTGTAACATTCATCATCTTTACCTTTTTATGGATTCTTCATTGATTTGGAAATATTAAAAGTAATTATTTGATCATTGATGTGTATATTTAATTCTTGTTTCTGCACATCTATCATTGCTCTTCCTGTAGTCAGAAAATGTCTCCCCAAAATGATAGGTATCTCCTTATCTTCTTCCATATCTAGCACAATGAAATCAAAAGGAAAGATAAATTGATTCACTTTCACTAAAACTTCTTCTATAACTCTTTTAGGATATGTTATTGAACAATATGTCAACTGCAGAGTTACAGTAGTAGGAAATATTTCTCATAATCTCAATCTCTTAAATATTGATAATGACATAAGATTAATTCTTGCACCAAAATAACATAAAACTTTTCCATAAAATCTGTCTCCTATTGCACAGAGAATTGTGAAGCTATTAGGATATTTAAGCATTTCAGGAAGCTTTTTCTAAATTATAGAACTGCACTCTTCACGAAGTACAACAGTCTCGCTATCTTCAAACTTCCTTTTCTTGTTAAAAATATCCTTCATAAAATTCACAAAGCTTGACATTTGTTCTAAGGCTTCAGCAATAGAATATTAATTATAAGCTTCTTAAGGCTTCCCAGAAATTTTGAAAATTGTTTATTCAACTTTTGTTTACGAAGTCTCTGAGGAAATGGATGTGGTGGTTTTTCCAAGTTAATTTTAAGTGGAGAAATAGGTCTCTCTAAACCTTTTGAAGTGTTCTCTTCAGGCTCTTCAATTTCTTTTTTCTCTACTTCAATTTATTTTTGAACTCTATCTTTCAACTCTCTTCCGCTTCTAAGTTGAACGGCTTTTACTTGTCTTTATTCTGATTTTTTGAATTTACTTTTGTATTACTAGGAAGTGTTCCTTATGATCTATTACTTAATGAATTTGTTATTTATCCCAATTGATTCTTAATTTTCCTTATTGTAGCTCCTTGAATTTGTAACTGATTTCTCATTTGTAACACCACTTCTTTTATAGACAATTTTTTCTCCTTGAATTGTGGATTACTGTTAAAACCTGAAGGATAAGTTGGTTTATAATTATTATTACCTTGGTTGTTCCAGTTTCCCAATGGGCTTACTTGGTTGCTCCCCCATTACTGATTATTACCACCTGAAGTATTACAATTAAAGTTATGATGGTTCTTCTAACCTGAGTTATAATAGTTTAAACATGATTTATTCTGCTTATTTTTTATGACATTCAAAGTTTCTAATGATACTTGAGAATCTATTATTTGGTACTACCATTTAGCCTAATGAATTATTTTCAATCATTGCAACTGGTTGAGAAAAATTCATTCTAAATTGGTCCAATTTTCTTAAAATTGCAGCAACTTAATTTGCTAACATTGCAAAGCATCAGATTCATGAATATGCAAAAGATTTGTTAACATTGCAAAAGCATCAGATTCATGAATATTGGCTATTTTCTTAGGATTTACCCTCTCAGAAGACCATTGAAAATTATTAATAGCCATCTCTTCAATCAAAGAATAAGGGTCATGAAAGGATTTTAATATCAATGGAACACCAGCTGCAGCATCGATAATAGGTCTAAGAGATCTAGCTAATCCATTGTAAAAAGTTTGAATTATTAACCAATCTGGACTAGCATGGTGTGGACACTTTCTCAGTAGTTCTTTAAATTGTTCTCATGCTTCATAAATAGATTTCCCTTCAAACTAACAAAAAGATGTAATATCATTTCTAAACTTCACAGTTTTTTATGGTTGACAATATTTAACAAGAAATTTCTGCACTAAATCACCCAAAGTTTTGATAGATCTAGGTGCTAACAAATGTAACCATATCTTAACCTTATCCTTTAGTGAGAAAGGAAAAAGTCTAAGTCTTATAACATCATCTGATAACACACAATTCAAGAAAACTGGCAATATGTAAATTTGATCTTCAGTTGGTGCTCCCTTAAATTGAGTACATGATTCCATTTGGATAATAAAAAGTTTAATTTCACATGAATTGGCCTCTACAATAGTTTTCTGAATACTATAATAAAGTTCATCCACTGTAGGGTTTGCATAATCTCTTAAAGGTCCAACTCTTGATTAATTTCAGCATTTTGATAATTTTGGTTTGCCATTTCTTGAAAATTTTGGTCTTTTTCTATATTTTATATTTTTTTTATTTTTCTAATAATTCTTTCTAATTCAAAATAGTAAGCCACTAATCCTTTAGAACATGAACAACAGATACATTACTACAAAAGAACATAAAATAAAATCACACAAACAAGAACTTTATATAAAAATAACACTACGATATTTCTATAATAAATCTAAAAGTTTAAATAAGACTTTCTAAAAATAGAAATTTATTTTCTAAAAATTTCTTTAAAAACTTTATTTTTCTCCCAGGCAATAGCGCCAAAAACTTGATCCTGATTTTATATGACAGTACGATTTATGCGGTAATAATCTTAATTTTGCTTTATAAGTCTTACTTTGCAACAGTGTCAAAAACTTGATCCTAAGCAATGGCTAGGCAAAAGCTTGACTTAGAAGCAAATAAGAACAAAATTATTATATTTAAATATGAAATACTACGTAAGTATACACATCGTTGTTAAGTAATATAGGACTTTTTGATTAAACCTCGACTATCAAACCCACAGGGAAAAAATACAATATGCAACTGAAATCAGAAGAAATTAGATGAAAAATTCTACTTTGCAAAATATTCTTACTCAAACTATAGATGTTATAATAGTAATGAAAGTTTGATTCTTTTTTGTAATTTTTTATGATTGAAACTAAAGAAAATAACTAACTAAATTTAACTAGATATTTGTAAGATGAAGGCAAGATATTTGTATATTTGTAAGATGAAGGCAACATAAATAAAATATCTTTTTCATATCATGAATCAGTAATAAGTATAGGAATTCTATTTTGGAAGTATTCAAATTGTGTTGTGAAAAATATGAGCAATAATATTCCTTACCCTTACTAGAGATGCTATAAAGAACATAAGCTAATTTAAAGTTTGAATAGTCTTGAAGACGGTTTAGGTAGGGAACATAGTCATTGTCACTCTAAAGTTCCCTCTTCTCCCTCCACCTGGGGGCTAACATCTCATATCAAAACCTAAAACTATAAATCACATTAGAGGTTTTAGCCTGTCACTTTAAAGTTCTCTAATTCTACACCCTTTAAATTTTATTTCTTATTTTCTTGCACTCAGTTATATGAATTACTTTCTTATCCATACAATCTCGTGTGATTCTTACCATTAGTTGATTTAGACAATACCATCTCGGATCTTACATGTTCTCACAACAAATACTAACATCTTAATTCACCAAATTAAAAACTAAATAAAGTACAAGATTTAAAATCACCACAACTTATTTCAATATTAAAGATTAATACTTCACATAACTTCCATCCAATACATAATCACTTATCATTTCAAGGAAAAAAATAAAGAAAACTACTCAGAATTCATGGAGAAAACACAAACACACTTAAGTTTGAAAGTAGAAATCATGCAAACAAATAAGAAGTCTAAATTAAAACCAAATATAGTCACAAAGATAAAGACTTATCTCAAATCCTCTCCACCAAATTCTTGAAGTTCCTTTAAATATATTCTCTTCCTTTCTCTTACAATACTATCTACTCACACACTACAACTCCTCTCTTCTTCTCACAAAAAAAAATATCCTAATTAATCAAAGAGTGAGAGCTGTTGGCGGTGTCTAGAGGGGGGTGGCGGCTCCTCTCTAGTGCACTAGAACAAAGGCTGGAAGAAGACTCTTCAATCCAATCTAAGTCCTTCTTTTAAAATTTTCCAAAAGGTGTCTTGGTATCTCTTCAAAATGTGTCCAATTCAATGAATCTTCCAAGAGTTGCCTCCTTTCAAGAGCCAATCAAATGTATTTTTGTGCCCATTAACTATTTCCCGCATTTTCACCAAGGGTTGCTTCAAACACCTCTTTAAAAATCTTCAAACCTTCAAACACCTCTTTAAAAATTTGTCCAAATTCATTGAATCATCAAGTAACTACTTCTGACGCTTAAGCACAGGTACTTAGTGCTTAGGCGCGGCCTTCTTGATTTTACTGGCGCATAAGCGTCAGTTCTGGGCTTTTAGGGGCCACAGTTCTTTTGCATACCTTCTTCATTTTTGTTCCAAATTTAATCCTTTTTCACTCCTTTCACCATTTTTCATCCATTTGATTGTACCTGAAAGAAAAACACACAAATACCTTCCATTAAAGCATAATATCTCAAAATCAGGTATAAAAATGTGTACATAAAGATTATATATTTTAGGTGTATTAATTGCATAAACGCGCGACTAGCATAACCTCTCTCAAAAATAGGAATATCGTCTGAAGTGAATGTTCAAGAAAACTCTCATGTAGATGGATGTTCTTAGGATTCCCTTTTCCCTAACTCAAAAAAATAAGGGATTTTTTCCTCTCAGTGTTGGCCCCTTGAATCACATAATTTCTTCAATTCATGTTTTTGTTTGATTATTAACAATTCACAAATATATTTTTTTTTTGAATAAATACTGAGGTTTTGGAGATAGAGTGTATCAAATCTGAACCTGGGATGGTGCCTCTTACTGGGTTGTCCTCTTCTACCTCTTTAGTCTCCTCTTTGTTGAAAAAATGCATTTTTTTTTCTCTTCCTCAGCTAGTTCTTTGAAAGTTGGGCAACCTTATCTAACTGTGTTTTCTCCTCAGCTTCATAAAAGGCGGCCCATAACTTGGTTTTCATCGGACCTTATTTGTTTGGGTTCAACATCTGATTGACTGACATTCATAAGGTTGGTATATTGAGCCACCAAAAATAGTATGCCTTCACCAATTCAAGAGCTTTAAGTAGGGACAAAATTTCTTTCATCTTCTTGTAAGGTCCACTAATCAGTCTGGTAGCAATGCCCCAATCCTCACAACTACACCCCAAGAACCAAAGCTTCTAGTCCTTTATCTTCTTCTCAAAGTCAATCAAATGAAATTTCTGAATTGAACCAAAGATGACATACCCATATAACTCCATTTTAAAGGAGAACATGTAGGAGAATAACTCATGGGAGCATGAGACTTCCATCCAAAACAAGCAAACCACATAGGCCATGACCATTGTGATGGAGTTTAACTTAATATGGGCAGGGATCACTTCGTAGTACTTCAAAATTGACTGAAGTTCTGTACAAAAGGGCAACCAAAGTCCCCACCAAAATTGGTCTTGATAGAAGATCACATCATCCCCTAGATAGTCGGTAGTGCAAACCTCTGCATCTACCTGTATGAGAATGACACCTGTGTTGTATACACAAGTATTTTTTCGGCAGCTCAACAACAAAATCCGCAAAGGTCAATCTCTCAGTCACCATCACTGAACCAAATATCTGAGAAGAATATTTGGAAGGCATTGAGCTCTTAAAGAATCTGACCAAAGGAGAGGATAAGTGAAAAATGAAATTATTCACTTGGTTTCTCCTTAACCCTATATAAAGGGTACACAAGGAATTCAAAACATCTCATATTCGTACATCGATCTTTGAAATACATATCAAATAGACACAAAAATTGAGAACACATAATGATTAAAATTTTTAAAATTCGATAAAAATTAAAATTTTACTTATTATAAAAACTATTTTACAGTAAGTCATCAACAACCTCTGACAACACTAAATCTCGACTCATTAAACTCATGTATAATGAACTCCTCCAAAACTTTTATTCTTCTATCCTCGACTCATCCACTTAAACACAAAAAGTTGAGCTAGCTATCTGGACTTCCTCCAGCTCAATTCGAAAGGTCGCCACTTCAGTCAGGAGAGTTACAACGACTGTGTAGAGGACTGCTAACTCTTCCTTGATGTCTAATGTGACAATCTCTCTCTGAAGGTCATCTGTATGGGAAAAAGAATACACAGACTCTTTCATTAATTGTACCAGCAACTTATGAAAACCTTGCTAATAATCTATCTCCCTCTCAACATTAGTAGGAGGCGGTGAATTGTTGGATGCCACTTTTATTGGGTGCGGTGACATGCCTAAAATATGTTACTTTTAATTGAATATTTATATACCTATTTTTGAGTTATTGCGCTTTAATGAAATGTTTTTTTATGTTTTTCTTGTAGGTACAATCAAATGGATAGAAAATGCGTAGGTACAATCAAATGGATAGACAATAAAATGGATGAAAAATGCTAAAAGAAGTGAAAAGGGGTCAAATTTGGAGCAAAAATAAGGAAATATGCAAAATGAACTAGGGCGCCTAAGCGCCCAGATCCACGCCTAAGCGCTAGAGGCTCCGTGCCTAAGCTCCAGGTACCCTGCGCTTAAGCCTTAAAGTTAGTTATTTGAAGAATCATTAATTGGAGCAAAATTTTGAAGAGGTGTTTGAAGCGACCCTTAATAAAAATGTAGGAAATAACCCATGAACACAAAATTTCATTCAATTGATTTATAAGGAGACAGTTTCTAGAAGATTCATTGAATGGAGACACCATTTTGAAGAGACATCAATGCACCGCTTGGATTTTTATAAGAAAAAAACTTATATTATCCAGGAGAGGAGGCCAGCAACCACCCATAAAAAGTTCACAATACCGCCGCCCATCACTGCAACCGCTGGCCATTGATACACAAAAATAATATACTATTTTAAGTACCCTTTTAATGTCTATTTTTGCTGATATTTCACTTTAAAGAAATGTATTTTTGTGTTTTTGTTGCAGACATACCACTTTTAGGCATTTGGAGCAAAAATGACAAAAGGAGCAAAAATGAATACCACTTTTAGGCATTTGGAGCAAAAATGACAAAAGGAGCAAAATTTGAAGCAAAAACAACCAATTTTGGGGTTTGGCGCATGATGCGCCAAAATCCAGAGCACTGGCGCATGATGTTCCATGTGTGAATTTCTTAAGTGGTTTGAGACAAATTTTGTGCAAATTTTTAAAGGGACACTTGTTCTAAACACCCCATGGAGTGATTCAATGCATCTAGACACTTTACAAGGTTCTAATTTGAATGTGTTTGACTCTTAGATCAAAGTTTGAATTTTGAATTTTGGAGGGAAATTGAAAGGGAAATTGAAATTATTTTTATTATTTTTAGAGGAGGCAACCCAGAATAAAATCAAGTTGGAGAAGAACTTCAAGAGGGGGCGAAAAAAGATAGGTGGCATGAGAACCAAGAGGGAGAGATAGAGAGAGTAAGTCAGGGGCTTGGAGATTTTCCTCCACGGTTGTAAGAGGAGAGAGAATGTGAGAGATTTCTTCTTCATTACACTTTTAAGAGAGAATTGAGAGTGCTTGTAAAGAAAGAAAGGCTTGGAGAGAACTTCTAAAGATTTGCTTAGGAAGGATTGTGAGATAAGTTGAAATTTTCATTTCTTTTGTTTGTAAACATGTTTTTATATATGAAGTCTGTGTTTTATCATATCTTCTCATAATTTTGAGTAGTCCTTTATCCTTCTCCCTAAGAAATGATTTTGTGAAGAATTGATTTTTTTTCTACAGTTTTAAATGTCGATAATTTGTGATGATTTGAACTCCGATCTTCATTCACTTTTCGATCTGACCGATTGAATTGTTAAAATGTGTTGAGAAACATATGTTCTAAAAATGGGATATAATTTCTAGAACAAAGGAAGAATCACATTTGATTTCATGGGAGAGTATGTTATCCATGGGATTAGGTGCAAATAAATAAGGAAATATACTTCGTTAAATGTAGAATTGGAAGATTTTATGGTGACAGATTAGAATCCCCAATTTGGTTCAGTTGATTGGAAACTAATGCGAGCATGTTAGCCCTCAGGTGAGGGAGTAGTGGGAGCTCTGGAGTAACAGTTGGTATCCTCCCAGCCTAACCACGGAATTAAGGACCAAACTTTGGATTAGTCAATATTCTTTATAGCGCTCGAAAGAGGGTAGAGAATAGAATTGCTCCTATTTGACACAAAACAGTTTTTAAATATATTTTTCAAATGATTTCAATTTCTACACTAGCCATATTTTCATTGTAAAGGGGAATGGTGTTTTCTCATACTTGAACTTTTCGTCAACAAAAACCTTTATTTATTTTAGCAATTTTCCTTTTGAAATTTTAGCATCTAGTTTAACTTAACTATTGCAGTCGTACATCTGCATATTTAGTAGCATTTCACTTGAGTAGTTTAACTTCAAACTTCGTACATTACTTTTTTTATTTTTATTTTAATTTAATAATAGAATATTAATAGCTAGCTTATATATATTTACAGCTTCCCTATAGGATCGTATACTTGAACGACACATATGCTTGCATTATATGTAGAAGGGAATTGGGAGTTTAAAAGAGGTTTTAAGAATAAATTATTTTCATTAAAGTTACATTGTATTATTTTCATTAAAGTTACATTATTGTTTGGGTTACATTGCATATTTATTATTAATTTAATCCCAAGTTTCCGCGCATCAAGTGTTTGGCGCCGTTGCTGGAGAAGTAACGGAAAGTATTAGTTATTTTATTTTATTTTAAAAATATTAAAAAGAGAGTATTTGTAGTTTAGTTTGAACATTTTCTTGTTTAAGTGTGTTGCTTATTTTTAAATTACTTATTTTATTTTGTTTATACGTAGTATAAGATCTAAAAACTTAGTACCTTAAGATTCTGAATTAGAAATAACTGTTAGAAAAATTTGAAAACAACAAAAAGAGAAAAATCATTCCAGGAAAATGGCTTGCAACTTAAGTAATGCTGGAAATGAAAATGAACATCATCAGAGATATTTAAAAGATTATGTTAATCCTATAGCAGATAAAATTCGTTTGAGTATACAAAACCCTGTTGTAGCTGCCAACTCATTTGAGCTTAAACCTGCTATTATCCAAATGGTACAAAACAATCAGTTTGGGGGAACACTAACTGAAGATTCCAATTTACACCTTGCTAGTTTTCTAAAATTGTGTGCTACATTTAAATATGATGGAGTGTCAAATGATACTGTCAAACTTAGACTTTTTCCTTTTTCATTGAGGGATAAAGCTAAGATGTGGTTAAACTCATAGCACCCAGATCTATCAAAACATAGGGAGATTTATCACAAAAAATTTAATCTAAATATTTCCTACCTTCAAAAATGGCTAAGCTTAGAAATGATATTACATCTTTTTGTCAGTTTGAAGAGGAATCAATTTATGAAGCCTGTGAAAGATTTAAAGATCTCCTTAGGAAGTGTCCATACCATGTGTTGCTAGATTGATTAATAATTCAAACTTTTTATAATGGATTGGTTGGATCTCTTATATCGATAATTGACGATGCTACTGGTGGATCATTAATGTCAAAATCGAAAATCGTTTGATGAAGCATATTCATTAATTAAAAAGATGGCTACTAATAATTTTCAATGGTCCTTCAAAATGGCCCTCTGAAAGGGTAAATCCAAAAAGAGTAGCTAGTATTCATGATAATGATTCTGATGCAATATTTATGTTAGTTGCCCAAATAACTGCTATATCAAAGAAGATAGATCAATATGAAATGAATTATTCTCAAACAACACCTGTGCTTGAGGAAAACTCATTTGGAGAAATGATAGAATCTTAATCTTCTTATGAGACTTTAAATGCAATAAACAATCATTCTAATAATCCTTATGCTAATTATTATAATCCCGGTTCGAAGAATGGTTCGGTTCGAAGAATCATCCAAACTTTAGTTGGAGTAACAATAACACAAATGCTGTAAATCCACAATGGGGAAACAATGTTGCAAACCCAAAGGGAAGCTCCAACAATCAAGGAAATCAAGCTTATAAACCTTCTTACCCCCCAGGATTTAATAACTTGCAAAGTAAGGAGAAAAAGTTATCAATGGAAGAATTGATATAGCAAATGGGAAGTCAAGGGAAGTCAATTACAGAGTCAAGAAGAAACATGGAAAATCAATTGGGATGTATTGCTACTGCACTTATCAATAGACATCCAGGAACATTGCCCAATAATGTAGGAACTGCACTTATCAATAGACATCCAGGAACATTGCCCAATAATGTTGAAGTAAATCCTAAAAGGAGCAACAAGGAGCAAATTAAAGTTATTCAACTGAGAAGTGAAAAAGAATTAGAAGAAAGAGTTCAACGAGAAGTTGAAATAGAAAAAGATGAGGTGGAAAATGAAAATTATGGTGAAAATGTTCATTGTGAGTCAGAAAGTCCTATTGATTTTCTTTCTGAGTCAAAATGTCCTATCGAACCAATGAAAATCATTATAGAAAGACCACCACCTCCATTTCCTTAAATATTAAAGTAGAAGTATAGAGATAATCAATTTTAAAAATTTTTGGAAATTTTGAGGAAATTGACGATAAACATTCCATTTGTTGAAGCTTTGGAACAAATATCAAGCTATGGAAAGTTCATTAAGGATATACTTAATAAGAAAATGAAGTTTGTAGATAATGAGACTGTTACATTCAGTGAAGAGTGTAGCTCAGTGAAGAGTGTAGCGCTATGTGAAGAGTGTAGCGCTATAATTCAGAAGGAGCTTCCTGAAAAACTTAAAGATCTTGAAAGTTTTACAATTTCTTGTGCTATTGGCGTGATTTAGGAGCCAATACTAATCTTATGCATTTATCAATTTTCAAAAGGTTAGGCTTAGGAGATATTTCACCTACAACTGTAACTCCTCAGATAGCTGATCATTCGATTACCTATCCTAAAGAAGTTATAGAAGATGTTTTATTAAAGGTTGATAAATTTATCTTTCCTGTGGATTTTATTGTATTAGATACGGAGTAAGATAAGGAAATTCCTATTATTTTAGGAAAGAAAACCCCTCCTTAGCCACTGGAAAAGCTTTAATAGATGTGCAGAAAGGAGAACTAACTATGAGAGATAATGATCAAGAGGTTACATTTAATATTGCAAATGAACAAGAGATTGAATGCTTCAGAATGAATATTAATGAGTATTTAAGCCATGAATATTCCAAAAAATATATGAAAGCGAATTTGAAAAGGAATATATGGAACATCAAGATGAGGATAAAATCCAAGATGAGTCTATGGAAGTGAGTACGAAAGAACTGAAATATGTTCAGGAAAAATTTAAAATGTTAGATCCTGCAGAAAATGACAACAATTTGATTTCATCTATTAAGAAACCCCCTGAACTAGAATTGAAAACACTTCCTACACATTTGAAGTATGCATTCTTAGGAGATTCATCTACACTACCTGTCTTAGTATCCTCAGAACTAGCTGATGTGCAAGAATAACAGCTGTTAGAAACTTTGAAAAGATAAAAAAAATCTTTGGATGGACATTATTTGATATTAAAGGAATCAATCCTTCAATCTGTATGCATAAAATTTTATTGGAAGATCAACATAAACCAAGGACTGATCCTCAAAGGAGATTGAATCCTATGATGAAAGAAGTGGTTAAGAAAGAAATTATAAAATGATTAGATACAGAAATAATATATCCTATTTTAGACAACGCTTGGGTGAGTCCAATTCACTATGTTCCGAAGAAAGGAGGTGTAACTCTTGTGACAAATGAACATAATGAATTAATATCAACAAGACAAATCACTAGATGGCAAATCTGCATAGATTATAGAAAATTAAATTCTACCACCCGAAAGGATCATTTTCCTTTACCCTTTTTGGACTAGATGTTGGATAGATTGGTTGGGCACAAATATTTTTTTTTATAGATGGATATACCGATTATCACCAAATACCTATTGCCCCTAAGGATCAAGAGAAAACACCATTTACTAGTCCTTATGGAATTTTTGCTTTTCGGTGAATGCCTTTTGGATTATGTAACGCACCTGCAATATTTCAAATATGTATGATGTAAATTTTCAGTGATTTGATTGAAAAAGAAATTGAAGTTTTTATGGACGATTTTTTTGTATTTGGAATTTCCTTTGAAATATGTCTAAATCAATTAGAGAAAGTTCTAGAACGTTGTGAAAAGACTGATCTCATTTTGAACTGGGAGAAAAGCCTTTATGAAAAATTCTAGAAAAAGATGCAAAGTTTGACTTTAACCAAGATTACCTTAAAGCATTTGAAACTTTAACGAAAAAATTGATCACTGCTCCTGTCACTGCTCCTATAATTGTATCACCTGATTGGGAGAATCCTTTTGAATTAATGTGTGATGCTAGTGATTATGCAATTAGAGTTGTTTTAGGGCAGAAAATATCATAAGATATAAGATTTTGGGCAGAAAATATCATAAGATTTTCAAGGTCATATATTATGCTAGTAAAACTCTTAATGATGCTCAGATTAATTGTACCACCACTGAATTATTATTATTATCCATTGTGTATGTTTTTGATAAGTTTAGATCATATTTGATTGGAACTAAATGTGTTGTTCATACTAACAATTTTGCTATTAAATATTTGATGCAAAAGAAAGATGCAAAACCAAGATTAATTAGATAGATACTTCTGATGAAAGAGTTTGATTTTATAGTATTTAATAGGAAAGGGACTGATAATCAAATAGTTGATCATTTATCGAGGTTATTATAGGAAGAAATACTTGATCTGGAGAGAGATTAAAGATACTTTTCATGATGAACAATTTTATGTTGTAAAAGGATGGGAAATACCTTGGTATGGTTATATTGTGAATTATTGTGAATTATTTGTGAATTATTTTGTTAGTGGTATTTTACCATATGGACTGACAAAATAACAGGTAAAGAAATTCATTTATGATGCAAAATCTTATTTTTGGGATGATTCTCATTTGTATAAACAATGAAAAGATTTAGTTATAAGACGATGTGTGCCTTACAAAGAAATGCAGAAGATTATGCAAAAATGTCATGATTCTAAATTTGGAGGACATTTTGGGAATGATAGAAATGCTCGAAAAATTTTACAATCTGGATTTATGGGCATAGTTTATTTAAAGAAGTTAATATATATATATATATATAAAAACATGTGATCGGTGTCAGAGAGTAGGCAATATTTCTAGAAGAAATGAAATACCTCTAAACTTTAATTTGAAAATTGAAATTTTTGCAGCACAGGGATTACATTTTATGGGACCATTCATGTCTTCATTTGGAAATATATATATACATTGATTGCAGTAGATTATGTTTCAAAATGGATAAAAATAATCACTTTACCTAAATGTGATGCTCGGAGTGTTTCAAACTTCTTAAATAAAATTATTTTTACAAGATATAGAATGCCGTGAGTTGAATCATTACAGATGAAGAATCTCATTTTGGAAATGCAACAGTTGCAAGATTGATGGAAAAATATAATATAATACATAAAATTGCAACTGCTTATCAGCCCCATACTAGTGGTTTAACGGAAGTATCTAATCATGGAATTAAAAGAATTTTAGAGAAGAGTATTAATCCTAACAAAATGGATTGGTCAATTTGATTAGATACTGCATTATGAGCATACAAGACAACTTATAAGGCACCCATAGGAATGTCCCCATATAGATTAATTTTTGGGAAAACTTGTCACTTGCCAGTTGAATTGGAACATAAAGCTTATTGAGCGATAAAAGAATTTAATTACAATTTAAAAGAAGCTGGTGAGAAAAGATAATTGCAATTGAATGAGCTTAAAAAAATTAGGAGTGAATCTTAGGATAATGTGATGATTTAAAAGGAAAAAAAATGAAAGAATGACATGATTAGACGATAGCAAAAAGATAATTTAAAATTGGACAGGAAGCCTTATTATATAAAACAAGATTGAAATTATTTCCTGAAAAATTGAAGTCTATGTGGAAAGGGTTATTCAAAGTTATAAAAGTCTATCCCTACGGAGCAGTCAATATTGAAGATCCCAAAACTGGAAGAATATTTAAAGTGAATGGGCACAGATTGAAACATTATTTCAATGGTCAAAGACTAAATGCTAAAGAGACTATCATGTTGTATCACCCAGAATGACACTAGGAATGTTGGGCTAACGACATTAAACCAAGCGCTTTGTGGGAGGCAACCCATATGTATCTTATATGTATGTTTATGTTTATGTTTATATGTAATTCATGTATTTAAGAAAAAAAGTTTAGATACATCTTTGTTTGCCTAATGTTGTCAACAGACTGAGAATTTATTTGATTAAAATTGAAATGGCCAAAATTTTGGAGCTGGCACATGATGTGCCGAATTCCAGATAGTTGGCGCATGATGCGCCACAGAGATGAAAATGACTTAAAACGTTTCAAATGGTGGTTTTTAGCGGGGACACCTTCAAATAACTCCTAAAATCGACTCCAAGTCATATTTAGGGGGGGAAACAAGGGAAGAGTCACCACTTTTCAATTCCTATGGCTTCCCACTCTAGAAACTCCGCTAGATTTGAAATTTTCAACCGAAGAAAGTTCATCAGTTTTGACGCACAGAAGTTGCATGATGGAGTTATAATGAAGAAGAGGCTTATCAAAGAGGGGGATTTGTGAATTGAGGATTCAACACACCAAATACTTGAGTCAAAGAAGTTATTGCACAGAGGCGTTGAGAATTGCTTTGCTACACTATTGTCGCTGTAGTTCCCTGTGGTGAAAGAATTTTATGCAAATCTTAATAGGATCAACTAAGGAATGATCAATGTGCAATGAAAGTTTGTGCAGTTCACTCCTTCAAGAATCAACAAAATCTTTATGATCGAGAACGTGCCTGTCTGCCACTATGAAAATTTTGCCCCTAAAAGAGACAACATAGATGAACTCTACTATTACCTTACAAATGAAGATGCTAATTGGGAAGCCTGAAATGATGGGAATGTGAGTTTTTCTGCATCTTTGTTAAATTGTACTTCAAAGGCATATCATTTCTTCATTTCCTTGAAATCACTGCCTACTATGAAAATTAGTAAAGTCATTAAGGAGAGTGTTATTTTGAACTACTGTATTCAAACTAGAAAACCTGTTGATATTGGAGCCATAATTGTAAAATCAGTTTTGGGTTTGATCATGAGTAGATCTGCAACTGGATTGAGACATTCATCTACTATTTTCCAACTCTATAGTCAATCGCAAGTACCTTATGAAAGTTGGGAGAAAGTAATACTGCCTTGGAAGCCGATGGATCCTGAAGTCTACTGCAGTTGCATTGGAATGGGAGATGAAAATGATATGAATGTACTAATGGATCAAGGATCCCAGAATTCATCACCTATTCATCCTTATTACAACTCGAGTGCACTTTCAAAGATAATCAAGAAGATAGAGAAAGAGGTGCATAATCTTATGCATGCAATTGAGAATATTTTTGAAATGCTGGATCACCTGGATTAGAGACTCAATGAACATTTAGAAGATACAGAGTGTATTGAAGATGGTTTGATACGTATGTTCAAGAAGCATGCGTGGATTAAGGAGGAAAGTTCAACTGATGAATTTCCATTTATGCCCTTCTACAATATGTATGTGCAATACCATCTATGGGAAATATCGAGGAGGACGAGGGTGAAGAAGATGTTTAAAGTTGAGTTAAGCACGGAATGTTTTGTCTAGTACTGTTTGTTTTAGTTTGTTATGTTAGATTACTTTTACTTTCTATTGTTGCACTATCAATGCTTATTGCTTTGAAGTTTGATGTTTAGATTTCAATGTTAGGACGTTGGTTTGCTTTATGACACTGAATTTATTATGTGTTGGCTTGAAAAATGTTAGTTTGTAATAACACATATTACGTATATAAATATGAGTTTTGTGTTGATTGTGAAAATTTGGTATTAGTTTGATGTTTAATTATACTTAGAAAGGTTTATTTGAGTCCAACAAAAGTTGACGTAAAGTGGTACGGAGCAAATTTTCACAGAAACGAGATCTGGCAAAAATACGCTCTGGCGCATGATGCGCCAACTTACAGAGCCTCGGCGCATGATGCGCCAAAGGTCCGAATACACCAGATTGGCTAAAAACACCGTGAAATCGCACGAAAACCTCCATTTTTGCTGTTTGGTCATCTTCCACCTCCAACCTTTAGTCTAGGGCATCACATTGGGGGCTAAAGAGAAGGATTTGGATGTCACAAAAGATTCGGAAGATAAAAATCATCGATTTCATTTTCTCTTGGTAAAAGCTTCACTTTAACTTGGAAATTTTTTATTTTAACCATGGATTTTGGGAGATCCAAAAAATGTTATTTTTGATGAAAGTGCTTGAAGGAGACTCATTGTGAAAAGCATGGTGAATAGTTTCTTACATGGTGAATAGTTTCTTACCAAATAATCTTGCTTATAGAGTTAGATTTGCAATTTAGTAATTTATTTAAAATTTATTTGGATTTTTGTAGAATCTTCGATGGCTCCCTCACAAAAAGAGGAAGAACGTTGGGCGAATATGATGCTCGAAAGTTCATTAATTATAAGTCCCAACACTATTACAATACACAAATTGAGACCCGGGGGCTGATCCAGAAAAGGGCATTTGTGAACTCGGGAGGCGAGGTTGAAAGGTTGATTCTCGCCAGAAATTATGAGCAATTCTTCTCCTTCACTGTTGTGGCGATCGTCCCAATGGTTCGGGAGTTCTACACCAACCTTAGGTTCACTACAGAAGATCATATTTTGTTGAGAGGTACGCAAGTTGAGTTTACCTCCGAAAGGATTAATGTGTTATATGGGTTGATGAATGTCTTACATGATGAATATGTCGCTTTTGTTATCACTAATTTATCACTGGAAGAAGTCAATGCCTCTCTGACTGATGAAAGAGGGGAGTGGAAGATAAAGAATAACAAAATAGTTAACTTCCCCACTTCCATGTTGACGATTCAATCCAAAGTATGCCATCACCTCATCTCTGCCAGACTTTTACCTACAAATCATCTTGCTGATGTTACAAAGGATTGAGCTGTGTTGAACTATTGCAATCAGAACATGAAGACAATAGACGTTGGTGCACTTATAGTTCATCACACTCGGAGTATTGCTGGTAGTGCTACTACTGGAGACTTGGGATATCCTGCTTTGATTTTCACTTTATGTGAACAATCAGGAGTTGAATCCCATAGAAATGAATAGATATTACAGTCTCAGAATCCTATTGGGAGGCACATGTTTCAAAGAGTAGAATTGTTTGTTGGGTCTAGAAGTAGAAGAAGGGATAGACCCTCTACATCTGCTGCAGAGGCATCTACTTCTAGTTCTTCATCATTGGAAGGTATAATGGACCAGCTCATGATACAAAAATATGATATTATTAATATACAGACTCAGTTGGGAGAGATAGAAGCAAGGAATGCATATAATGATGAATATCAACAGAGGAGAGTTCGGCATGATATAGATTTTCAAAATGCTATGGTTAGACACTTCATGGGTGAACCTAATGTGAACTTTCCTGCTTGCCCTAGCTTTATTCCCTATGCTCCCATTCGTGATAAAGATGAAGAGGTAAGAGAAGAAGAAGATGATGATGATGATGATGATGATTGTGAGGAAGGAGATGAGAACTGATAGTTTAGTTTAAGTTTGATTTGATATGATGTATTGTTTGTATATTTGTTTGTACCATGTTGCACTTTTATTTGAGACTTGTTGGATTTAAGATTTTTATATTATGTTGTGGACCTGTAATTTGTAATAGTAATAGTAGACTTTTTAATTTTCAATTTTAGCTTTAATATTTTCAGTTTGAGCATGTTGAATGTTTAGAATTTTCAATTTTTATTTTTTAGTTTTAGTATTTCTGTTTTAATTTCCAACAAATTCTTTAGAATATATTATGTTTTATTTAATGCTTAAAAGCTGATATGTAGTTTTACAGTTAGTACCTGCAGTATACAAAACCAATTTCATGTTCAGAAATCCTCTATAGGTTAGTTTTTATTTTTATGCATTTACTGTTTTCTTTCACCAACTAAAATTTGTACTAAAATATTTTTTAAGAAAATTATTTAAAAATTTAAGTTTGGTGGGAAAGGAAAATTTCTTTTGAAATAGAGAAAACTAATTTTTATTTGTCCTTAGGTAACTATATTTTTTTTTAAATTAATTTAACATGACTTGGGATATTAAGGTTTAACTTTAAATGACTATACTTATGTTTATAAATATTATAGTAAATTTAGGTAAAAAGTTTTTAATAATAAAGGTCAATTCTAAAGTTAAAGAGATGATAGAATAAGACTATGTTTTTTCTATTTTGAGTAAAGGAAAATTGCATTTTTGAAATGTTAATAATTTTAGAGTTTCATGTAAGAAGAAATGAATGAGACTTTATGAAAAATCATAAACTAGTATGACTTTATTAAGTAAAGAGAGGTGTGGAGTTTTATAAACTAGTATGAAGTATGACTTTATTAAGTAAAGAGAGGTGTGGAGTTTTAACTTTAAGAATAGGATAGTGAAGTTCAAAACTATTAAAGGCTATCCAGACATAAATTAAAGGTTATCCAGATATAGTAATCATCACTTAAAAAAAAAAAGAAGGGATTAAAAAGATCCTAAAAGAAAAAAAAGAGAGGAAGAAAAAGAAAAGAAAAAAAAAGGGTGAGGAGAAGCTTGAGGAGATGTCTAATCAAAAATTGGCTTCGCTTAAATCAACTTAAGGAATGAGCTTTATTACACTTTCTAAACTTGTATTGAAGTATTAGTAGCATTCCTAGTAAAGTTTTCATGAATTCCTTTTTCATATGAATGTTCTAAATGTCCTTAGCATGACAAATTGCAATTCTTCTTGAAATGAATAGAGATTCAGAAATCTTAAATTTGATTACTAGATATTTCTGACTTGGAGTTTAAACCTAAGTTATTAAAGGTTTTTCTTAATTTTTGTTATTCTATTTATTGAACTAAAGTATAGAAGTGATAATTTAATCTCTATCCTAATGTCATATGCTCTTATTGAATAAAAGTGTCACTTGAGAACAAGTAACATTTAAGTTTGGGGGATTTTGATACACAAAAATAATATATTGTTTTAGGTACCCTTTTTATACCTATTTTTAGTGCTATTGCACTTCAAAGAAAGTTTTTTTTTTTGTATTTATAGAAGGGTACTTTTGCATTTTTTTTTGTAGGTATATCATTTTTAGGCATTTGGAGCAAAAAATGGCAAAAAAAAAATGGAAAAAGGAGCAAAAACAGCCAATTTTGGGGTTTGGCGCATGATGCGCCAAAATCCAGAGCGTTGACGCATGATGTGCCAGATGCGGATGCAAAGTTTTCAAATTAAGGTGGTTCGGGATAAATTTTGCGCAAATTTTCAAAGGGACACTTGTTCTAAACACCCCATGGAGTGATTCAATGCATTTAGACACTTTGGAAGGTTCTAATTTGAAGGGATTTGACTCTTAGATCAAAGATGCACATCTTTTGAATTCAAATGTTCGAATTTTCAATTTTGGAGGGAAATTGAAATTATTTTCAGAGGAGGCAGCCCAAAATAAAATCAAGTTGGAGAAGAACTTCAAGAGGGGGGCTAAAAAAGAGAGGTGGCGTGACAACCAAGAGGGAGAGATAGAGAGAGAAAGTCAAGGGCTTGAAGATTCTCTTCTAGGGTTGTAAGAGGAGAGAGAATGTGAGAGATTTCTTCTTCATTACACTTCTAAGAGAGAATTGAGAGTGCTTGTAAAGAGAGAAAGGATTGGAGAGAACTTCTAGGGATTTGCTTGGGAAGGATTGTGAGATAAGTTAAATTTTTCATTTCTTTTATTTGCAAACTTATTTTTATATATGAAGTCTATGTTTTGTCATATTCTTCTCATAAATTTTGAGTAGTTTTCTTTATCCTTCTCCCTACTTTGAAGAAATGGTTTTGTGAAGAATTGATTTTGTTTTCTATGGTTTTAAATGTCGATAATTTGTGATGATTTGAACTCTGATCTTCATTTACTTTTTGATCTGGCCAATTGAATTGTTAAAATGTGTTGAGAAACATATGTTCTAAAAAAGGGATATGATTTCTACAATAAATGGAGAATCACATTTGATTTCATGAGAGAGTATGTCATCCATGGAATTAGGTGCAAATAAATAGATAAATATACTTCGTTGGATGTAGAATTAGAAGATTTTAAGGTGACAAATTAGAATCCCCAATTTGGTTCAACATATTAGCCCTCAGGTGAGGGAGTAGTGGGAGCTATGGAGTGACAGCCGATATCCTCCCAGCCTAACCACGAAACTAGAGACCAAACTCTGGATTAGTCAATATTTTTTATAGCGCTCGAAAGAGGGTAGAGAATATGATTGCTTCTATTTGGCACAAAATAATTTTTAAATATATTTTTCAAATGATTTCAATTTCTTCACAAGTCATATTTTTATTGTAAAGTGGAAGGGTGTTTTCTCATACTTGAACTTTTCTGCAACAAAAACCTTTATTTTATTTCAGCAATTTTACTTTTGAAATTTTAGTATCTGGTTTAACTTAACTGTTGTAGTCGTGCATCTGCATATTTAGTAGCATTTTACTTGAGTAGTTTAACTTCAAACTTTGTACTTTATTTTTAATTTTATTTTAATTTAAGAATAGAATATTAATAGCTAGCTTATATATATTTCCAGCTTCCCTATGGGATCGATATCTAGGACTCTATTAGAGCATTATATTACTTGAACGATACATATACCTGCGTTATATGTATAAGGGAATTGGGAGTTTAAAAGAGGTTTTAAAGATAAATTATTTTCATGAAAGTTACATTATTGTTTGGGTTACATTGCATATTTATTATTAATTTAATTATAAGTTTCCGCGCATGAGCCACCATTATTTTATTTTATTTTATTTTGAGTTTTAATTTGTATTGTGAAAGAATGAAGAGAATTCAAAGGAACTTCAAGACATTTTGTGGAGATAATTTGAGATAAGTGTTTATCTTTGTGACTACACTTGGTTTTTAATTTAGATTTCTTGTTTGTGTGCATGATTTCTACTTTTAAACTCGACTTTGCACTTCATTTACTTCTTGATTTGGCCAATTAAGATATTAATACCTGTTGTGAGAACATGTAAGATCTGAGATGGTTTTGTTTCAATCAACAAATGGTTGGAATCACATGATTTCATGAATGAGAATGTAGTTCATGGGTTTGAGTGCAAATAAATAGGGAAATATATTTTAAAGGGTGTAGAATTAGAGGACTTTAGAGTGACAGGCTAAAGCCCCTAATTTGATTTATAGTTTTAGGTTTTAATACGAGATGTTAGCCCCCAGATGGAGGGAGAAGAGGGAACTCTATAGTGAGAGCTAGTATCTTTCATACCTAGTCGGTTTTCAAGACTATACAAACTATAGATTAACCAATGTTAATTATAGCATCTCTAGTAAGGGTAAAGAGTATCATTGCTACTATTTGGCAGAACAAATTTAGTATACTTCCACAACTAATTTTCTATATTTATCACTGATTCATAATAAGGAAAAAGATATTTTACTTATATTGCATTCATCTTACAGGTATTTTAGTTAAGTTAATTAGTTGCTTACTTTATTTTCAAATTAAATAAAAATTACAAAAAGAATTGAACTTTCATTCCTAATTTAGCATCTTAAGTTTGAGTAAGAATATAAATTGCCAAGTATTTTGTCATCTAAAACTAATCCTTCCCGTGGGTTCAATATTCGAGACCTAATGACATTTGGGACTTAATCAAAAAAGTTCTATATTACTTGATAACGATATGTATGCTTGCGTAGTACCCCATATTGAAATATTATAACTGCATTCTTATTTGTTTCATAGTAAAAAATTTACCTAGTCTTTACTTTGGATCAAATTTTTAGCAGTCGTTGCAAATTAAGAATATCTATTCAGGAAATTAATCACATTTTACTTCTATCTATATAGAAAGTTGGGATCAGTAGGGACGGAAGACCCAGTGAGCGCCTCGGGTGCAAGAGGTTGTCCGACATTGATGTGCAGGGAGTTGATGATTTGCACGGTCCCATCTGCAACATCAAAATAAGTGTCATTAAAATGGATAGATAAATCAAACAAAGAATAATACTATATGTATCAATCAGTCTCTTCATCTTTGATGTGTGGAAACTCTCCCCAACAAGCAACAAAACATCAACCTGGATAGCCTTGCTGCCAAAAATTGAGGTAGGAAATCTTCTGATACACCAAAATAATATGTTATTTTAAGTATATATTTTATTCTTATTTTTTGTGATTTTTTTTTTTGTGATATTACACTTTAAAGAATGGTATTTTCATATTTTTGTTGCAGGTATATCGATTTTAGACATTTGGAGTAACAGTAGCAAAAATGACGAAATTTGGAGCCAAAACAGCGAAGTTTTGAATTCTAGCGCATGATGCGCCATATTGGCGCCAGATGCGCCGAAGTGGTACTGGATGCATGAAAATCAAGAACAGTGTGGTCTTCAACAAACTGCACATGATGCACTAGATTGGAGCCAAATGTGGTTCGTGAACAGCTCGTGTTCGACTCGTTAAGAAGCTCATGTTCGTTAATTTCGTTCGATAAGTTAACGAGTCGAACACAAACTAAGATGTGTTTGTTCTTGTTCGGCTCGTTTTGGCTCGAAATACTAATTATATATGTATATA
>NW_018164944.1:206712-211266 GCF_001263595.1 Phalaenopsis equestris | reverse complement strand
TTTTTATTTATTATTTATTAAGTAGTATTTAAAAAAAATCTAATTGACTATAAGGCTACAAAAATTTATAACCAATTAAAATATTTATTAAGAAAATAGAATAAAAATTATTAAATTATATTCAAATAATGTTTTAATATAAATAATAATTTTTAAATCTTGCTCAAACCGTTATTGTCTTATGGCTACATGATTAGGGTTGTTAAAAGGCCTTTTTGTTCGTGAACAGCTCGTGTTTGGCTCGTTAAGCAAACGAGTCGAACACGAACACACTTTTTGAGCTCGAATAATAAACGAACCGAACACGAGCTGAGCATGGCTCGCTCTTGTTCGGCTCATTTACACCCCTACATTTGACAGAGAGTTGGCGCATGATGAGCCATATTTGGCGTCAGATGCGTCAGGGACTACTTTTTGCGGATTAAGGCGGTTCGAGACAAATTTTACACAAATTTTCGAAGGGACACTTGTTCTAAACACCCCTTGGAGTAATTTAATGCATCTAGACACTTTGGAAGGTTCTTTTATGAAGGGATGTGTCTCTTGGATCAATGGACATGTCTTTTGAATTCAAAAGAGTTGACTTTTGGACAGAATTTTTTTTTTTGAGAGGGAGACAACTTTTAATAAAAGAGAAGGAAGTCTAGGGCTTGAAGAAAAGAGAAGAGGAGTTTTGGGCGTTAAAGTCAAGGGCTTGAAGATTTTCTTCAATGATTGTAAGAAGAGAGGGAATGTGAGAGATTTTTTCTTCAATACACCTTCATTAATTTCTAAGATAGAATTGAGAGTGTTTGTAAAGAGAGAAAGTCTTGGCGAAAACTTCTGGGGATTTCCTTGGGAAGGATCGTGAGATATGTTGTGTCTTTTATTTCTTTTGTATTATAAACTTGTATTTATATATGAAATCCATGTTTTGTCATATCCTTCTCATGAATTATGAGTAGTCTTCTTTGACCTTCTCCCTACTTTGAGATGTGGTTTTGTGAAGAATTGATTTTTTTTATACGGTTTTAAATGCCAAAAATTTCGGTTTTAAATGTCAATAATTTGTGATGATTTGAACTTTGATCTTCATTTACTTTTTGATATGGCCAATTGAAATATTAAAATGTGTTGAGAAACATATATTCCAAAAGGGCTATGATTTCTACAACATGGGGAGAATCACATTCGATTTCATGAGAGAGTATTCCATTCTTGGAATTGGGTGCAAATAAATAGGGAAATATACTTTGTTGGATATAGAATTAAAGATTTTAAGGTGACAGATTAAAATCCACAATTTGGTACAGTTGATTGGAAACTGATGCGAGATTGTTAGCCCTCAGGGGAGAGAGTAGTGGGAGCTCTGGAGTGGTAGCCAATATCCTCCCAGCCTAACCATGGAATTAGAGACCAAACTCTGTATTACTCAATATTCTTTATGCACTCAGAAGAGGATAAATAATTTGATTACTTCTATTTGACACAAAATAATTTTTATATATATTCTCAAATGATTTTAATTTCTTCACAAACCATATACTCATTCTAAAGGGGAATGATGCTTTATTAAATTTGAACTTTTCTCACAACATCTTAGTTTTAATTTTCGTTAATTTACTTTTGAAAGTTTAGCATTTAGTTTAGTTAACTTTATCTTTCAACTGCATTTTAATTAGCATTCACTTGTTACTTAATATTCAAACTTCGCACTTGACTTTTTGTATTTTTAAAATAGTACTTGACATCATAATCTTAAGAACTTATTTACAGACATTTCCAACTTCCCTGTGGGATCAATATCCAGGACTCCATTAGAACCTTTTATTACTTGCGTGATACGTATACTTGCATTATTTTTAAAGGGGGTTTGTCATTTTAAAGATTATTAAAAGTTAAAAACTATTTTAATTGAAGTTATTTTGTTGGGATTAATTTACATATTTGTTATTGTAACTGCCGTGTGTATTTTATATTATTGAAAAATATTTGCAAAACTAACATACTAAATCTACCCGCATAACCTTCCGACAGTGGATTTTGTGTGATCACCTCAACTCGCTCCAGTTCTTAGGGTGGTAGCTAAGTCGGTCACTGGCAAAGTGAATTAGAAGCCATAACAAATGCATCAGTAATGTGCACTCCAGTCTTACGCCTCACCTCTAGGAGAAGCTACGAGTTGCAAGACTCCTTAATCTCTTCTACCCTCTAATTTCTGCGTCATTGTTTGTTTCACTAATTTGGACTGCTCGAGCCTAATCCCTACCACCGGTCCTTTGGCACCAATGGGTCATCCCTCATTCTCCAGCTCCTCTGTCGGCAGACCCTCTTCCACGGGTTTATTCTTCAGAGTCGGTTGAGAACTCTCTGGTTTTCTCTTTTTTGTGCCCCATAAAAGGAGAATTTTAGAAGTCAAAAGCCCGAAGGCCCTCAACAACGCCTCCTCATTCACAGGTTTCTTGGCGCCTGACATCCTTGTCCTTTGCTAAGAATGGTTGAAAGGCAGGAACTTCAGAAATAAAGATGGAAAACACTAATCGCTCCCTATTTATAGAGACTAGCGACATGAAAATCCAAGGAGTACAATTAGTGGAAGTATTTATTACGACATAACTAAATAAAATTTTCATTTAATTGTATTATTTTTATTGCAGTTGTCACTTTCAAATAAGTAAGAGAATCGGAGAACTAAATATGTATATTAGAAATCTGACTTCACGAATCTCAAGAAAATCCAACAGGTTAGACAAAGAAGATATCACAGGACAACATTCTCACAGTCAAAAGATCGAGTCATCAATCATCATTTCAGTCGGTCATATCATAGGATGGACGAATGAAAGTACGATCGAACCAAAGAATGCCCCACACCTAAACTGAAAAACAACTCAACTGATAGTAGGTCGCTAACAGAAATGATCAACGATCGCTCAACAGATCTCTCTCTCGAACTTTTATAAAGATCTCTCATTTAAAGAAAAAACTACTTATCAGATTACGGTGATTCACCCATTGCCTGATGGAATATACTCTTTCTGAGGATAAGAGGTTGACTAAAAGGGTTCCCTCAGAGAACCCAATCGAAAATCTATCAGGCGGACGAAGGATCACTTAGCCAACCGACTGATGATCAAGTGACTAAGTCAGACATTTACGAATATGAAATAGTGTCAGTAGCAGTTATCAAAATGAAGTGACACCAACAACAATTATCATAGTGAAAAGAAATAGAGATCGATTACAAACATGTAAAGATGTAATGACTCATAAATCACTTGTAACGTTCCTATTAAAGAAGGAAAAAACATGTACTTTACTAGACACCCATTACGATCGATAAATAGGATAGTCATTTCTTCAGAAAAGACTACTGATTCTATTTCAAGATAATTAGTACTATTTGTTGTCCACTCTCTTGTTCTCTCTCAATCTCCTTTCTCTATTCTCTCTTATTTCTCTCATCCAACCAACGTTCTATTTCTTGGGCGTGACCCAAAGGTCATTTTGGCATTCAATAATATATCATCTGGTTCAACTCCGATTAAACTAATGAACTTTCAACATTTACTTCTTCCGTTCGGTGTCCGGTCCAACTATCTTAACCTTATATTTAATAGCAAGTATATTAAGCAAGAAATATAGTTGAAACTAATCATATTTGATAGAGAATTTCAAGGCCTTATTTTACAATATATAATTATATTGGTTTCTTCTGAGATGATATTTCAGTGTTACTATCTAGATAATTATATTAGATGGGCGGGTGGCAAGTTTAATGCTTGGTGTTACTATCTAGGTAATTATATTAGATGGGCGGGTGAGCAAGCTTAATGCTTGTTCATGTTCAACTAGTTTAAATATTTTTTTATTCGTGTTCACTTGGTTTAAATATTTTTCATTCGTGTTTGAAACATCTCATAAACTATTTGTTTGTGTTTGGCTCAATTCAAACTTATTTATTTAAATTAAACTAATATTCAGCTCAATTTTAATTCAAACAACTTATTTACTGTAATTTACTTATCATTAATTAAAATAAAATACGTTCACGGAGCTGCCTTGGAATTCATATGCTTAAATTTTTATTCAGATTTTCCTGTGAATGAAAAACTTGGCTTCTGCTTGTACAGAACTTTTCTCACAATTTCTAATCCCACTTTCTGATGTGGGACTAAAATGTGAGATTACGCCATGACTAGGGGTGTAAACGAATCGAACACGAACAAACATAACTTGTGTTCGTGTTCGGTTCGTTTGAAATTTAGTTTGTTTGAAATAAGATCAGGTTTGAAATTGTTCATGAAGTCACTGTACATGTTCGTTTCTTAACGAACGAGCCAAATACAAGTCGAACACAAGCTGTTCGCGAACAACAAGCTAGTTTGACATCCCTAATATTAATATATATGAATAATATATTATATTAATTATATAATTTATATTATATAAATATATAATATCTATATTAGCATATTACTAAATATTAATATATTATGATTATTAATTTATTATATATTATAATTTAAAAAATTTAAACTTTTAAATACCATATATATATATATATATATATAT
>NW_018164944.1:192446-206674 GCF_001263595.1 Phalaenopsis equestris | reverse complement strand
AATTATTTTAAATTATTTTATATTTCGAACAATAACGATTCGAACACGAACGAACGCACTGTTCGTGTTTGGTTCGTTTAACTAACCGAACGAAAAAAAATTGTTCATATTCGTCTCGTCTACTTATCGAACGAATTGAACACAAACTCATTGACAAATCGAACACGAACTGTTCGTGAACAACGAGCTTTTTTGACAGCCCTAGTCATGACCAATGAAATGCATTAGGATCCCTTTCCTATTATTGGGTGTGCGCTCGAGCGCGGGCGTGCGTGCGCGTGTTTAAAATAAATGAAAATTTACAGTGTGTGTGTTTGTGTGTAATCGATATTTGATTTAATGGGCACCAAAATTTCGATTCGCCCAAAGGGTTGAAAATCCTGGTATACTTGCTTCTGATTCGAAAAACCCGCACCACCGGATTCGAACCCCCGACCCGAGGGACTTACACCAAATGCCGCACCAATAAGCCAGGTCATTCGCACATGTACATTTCCACTATATAAATAAGAATGCTTTTTAACACAAAACTACCATGTATTCTTTTAAGATTTTATGCATTTTAAAACATATATTAGAACTTAATTTAATTCCACTTCATCCACGCACACTTTTACCAGTCAAAGTAAAGGAGATGCTACAAAAAAAGGTTTTTTCCATAGGGGGATTAAAAAGTGGGAGATATATAAATAGATAAGAATTGAGTGGTATATCTGTAAATCTTCCAATAAAATTACAAAATCATATAATAAAATCTAATTAAAATTTATATTGCACTCATTTTAAAATAAAAATAAAAATAAAAATTTTTGGCATCCATCTGACCATTTAACTATGGATAACCTAATCCAAACCAACAATATTAAGCATAGCTTACCGAAGTTTCTGCAGAATAAATAATTAATGGCCAGAATAAGAAATAGCAGCAATCATCAGCACAAATGACTTATAAAGAAGGAAAAAAGAAAAGAGAACTCCAGTTGATAAAACAGTTAAATTTCCCCCACACAGCAGTTTTTCACATAAAATCTAATTGAAGCGTTCAGTAAATCTACTAAACTAATGAAGCAATTAAGAACCAGCTCCAGTTTCTGCTTTACTTGGTCTCCTCAAGATTCCTGTTTTGGAGCTTCTTTGATCTCATCTCCAGCATCCTCCTGCGTTTGAAAAATCCACATAAGTTGGCCGAAAGGAGAATTCATTATAATTTCATATATTTATTTAATTTGAAGCAATTTCAGGGGATGCAAATATTTTTTTTTTAATATAATTTCATATTATAAGTTTGGTTTTCATATAGTTAAGAAAAGAATAATTAAATCAGGTGGATTTTCTTTTCATATAATTAATAAAAGAAAATTTTAAAAACAGTGGTATTTTTTATGTGATATATAAGATTTGGTTGGTATAACAGTAAAAAAGTATAATTTAGGTGTTAGATACGCAAATATATAGGAATTGTGTGGTATGTATGTAAATGCCCCCAAAAAAATTTTGAGCTCTTACATATCCCCGCATAGGGAACAAAAAAATTCTTATAGATTATCTTGATTTCTCTTAAATAAAAATAAATTCAATTTGCAGTATTTTAATTCCTGCAAAACAAACAGAGCCCAAGTAATTATCAGGAAAAGGAAGAAAGGAGATGGGGAAAATACATTTATATCAGAAGTCCACAGCGTCAAGTTATCTCGGAGGAGTTGCATGATCAATGTGCTGTCCTTGTAAGATTCCTCTCCCAATGTATCCAGCTCTGATATGGCCTCATCAAAGGCCTTCAGAAGGAAACGAAGATTAGTATGATTGAATGTTAGAATTTAATAGGAAAAAAAAATGAAATTTAACAGGAAAATATATCAGCACAATAAAATGAGACAATCTTGGAATATGTTCGAGTTAGGCACAAATTATCATTTTACTCTGAAATTTCCATTAAAAAGTTTCAATGTAAGCTGCTAAAGTGGCAGTTTAGGATCATTTTTGTTTTTAATTTTCTATTTTGTGTTTTTATTTTGAGGTTGTTTGGTTCCCTACATTAGGGGTGTAAAATAAACCAAATACAGAGTTTTCAAAATTATGACATTCGGGTTTAACGGAATGCAGTGCAAGATTTTGGAGAATTTGGAATTCATCTTGCAGTTAAAAATTATGTATTTCGAATTTGCGAGATTTATGTGATTTCCGAATACACCACAAACAGTCACCCGCTGGCTGCTAACCACAACCCCCTACTTGATGTAACCCGCTGCAAACGTCATAGCCACTAGTCGCCACTATCGCCAAGCATATTTTACATTATTTTTATTTTTTCTTCAAACCAAACACAAAAATATAAATTCGTGCATTTAGTTTTCACCAAATCAAACAAACTCAAAATATTCCAAAAACGAAAATATAAATTCGGTCATTTAGCTTTTACCAAATCAAACAAACTTTAAGTATTCCAAATACACTACATTTCACTTATGCTAAATTCCTTCTACCTTACATTTATTTTTTCACAAACCAAACAATTTTGTTTTGCTTATCTTTAGATTTGAAATAGAAAGTGTTTACCATATTGAGAATAAATCAACTTAATTTAAAAATAACTCAAAATATCTTTTAGCTGATATATTATTAAAAATAAAAAAAAACATGTGAAAAAATAGTAGACAAATATATTTTTAAAAATAAAAAACAAAAAACAAAATGTTAAAATTGATCCCAAAAAGCCCCTAAATTATTTTAAATGACTGGCATCCAAGAAGTAAGCATTTCCTGAAACTCTGATCTGGCTAAGTGTCCAACAAAAGTAATAGAATAATGAAGAAGAATCAGTATTAAATGTAAGATGCAACATTAGACTATATTATATTTTAATTGATAACATTCCTAAATATAATAATGATATAAGAAAATAAATATGTAGATAATCTCAAGTTTTGTTCAATACTCAAAATAATTTCATAGAAGACCAGGGGGGCCTTACATGAAAGGGTCCTAGGGTTACAGGCAAATAAAAATTACCAAACAATTAGAAGAAAATAAGTCCTAATACAAATAAGAAGGCAATAAATAACTAATAAAGCCGATCAAAATGCCCTAAAAAATAAGTGTTAAATAAAGAAATGGACACTTTAATTAATCACACTCAAAATCGAACATTCGGAGAGTAAAGCTAAAGATTCTCATTCGGAGAGTAAAGCTAAAGACACTCATCCAGAAGGCAAGGACAGATGCATTGCAGCTCATCAAGAGTTGCAAACAAATCATAGGATGGTGAATGACATTCATATAAAATAATATTATCCGCCTAAAAGGCCAACTACGATCTCATCTAATATAATTTGCTCAACAACTAGAACCTGCATAGGAAGTCGTATTAGTGGGGATGTAAAAACTAAATTATATATATATATATATGGGCTTAGGTTTAGGCATGGAGTTTTTTATAGGAAATACTGGAAAGCAATCAGGGCAAATACAAACTAATATAATCAATCACCTTCTCTATATTCTCGTAATTTCCCATGAGCATTTTCCATAACATTATATTTTTTATTTTACAAATCAATTTGAGATTTGATATATTGATGATGCAGATGCATATGTTCAATGAATGATGAGGCGAAATTAAAATATGCATGCGCATAATCATATGAGATCTATAAGTTTCCTAAGTTGTTACCCATGCAAAGCTTCAAAAGTTGATTTTTCTACTGTAGCTTTCATAGAGATATTGTAAGCAGATTCAATCATACATGATAATAAATCTCAATTTCCTAAATTATTATCATAAGAGATATAAATTTCTTTGAGATATAAATTTCTTAAAATTTTATTCTATTTAGCGTTTGTATGCGAAAACTAAATGAAAACTTTAATTATGTCCTAAACTGTTTCCATGATATTTTAAAATAAATAGAAAACCTTGCATCATATCAGATACAATGGGAGTGAGGAGACCATATAGCTAAATGGTTTCTTTAAAACATTTAGTCCAAATGAGAGGCATCAACAATCCTAGAATGAAAAATAAATTAAACCATTTTGAAAAACCTAATGAATAGCACTAAAAAAAGAACCAAGTCCAAGAGTACAGTAATCCTCACACAGAATCCATGGTGATTCCTATCCATGACACATTAGACACAATTAAGGGAGTGGAGATGAGCTGGAAGTTGCTTAAAGCTTTTCACATTCAACAGGTCCAACATAGGCTTACTATTCTAAGCAAAAATCCCATGTAAAGGCCTATGCAATCCTTCCTCTACCAAACAAATGATCTTATCACATCCTACGCGACCACCTAATCCTCCTACACACAACTCTCAAATAAGAAAAACTTGCAAAGAGGAATGAGTGAAACAGTTTTGATCCTTCCTAGGGGAATCTATCACGCAATATGTAACATGTAATTGATATGATTTTAACAACTTATAAAACAAGGTAGATATAATTAAAATCAATTCATTTTATTCACTCGTCTCACATTTTCTCAAACCCTTATAATTTCACAATATTGAGTTGAGCATGATAAAAACTCTGCATATATCAACATCTTTGTTCTCAATTATAACAGTGGCTCACTATCCTAACAACAGTCTTTCCTAGTAGAGGCCAATACAATCATTTTTCTACCAAACAAATGGTATCACGTTGTATATAGCCATCTAATATTCCAGTATGTGATCCTAAATAAGAATATCCCACAAAGAAGTGCATGGAATACATAGTTTTCAACTTTCCAAGAGGAATCCATCATGTAATGCAAACCTGAAATTGCTATGATTTGATTAACTTACAAATCAAGAAAGATTCAATTTAAAATAGAGCATACTAGATACTCGACTTTTATTTTCTCAAATCCTCACACTCTTACAAGCACGTCAACTTTTTTATTTTCAACTCCATAGAAGTTTTTAATATTTAATAATAAAGGAATATTCATGCATGGTATGACAAGTACTAAACTTTTTTTGGAATTATAAATACCACAAAGCTTGGTGGTCAAAACTCAAGCAAAAAATCTAATTAAAATATAGTGACGTCTGTCACACATTAAAGCTTGCACTACAGCATAAAACTCCTTATCATGGGTTAAATATTTTTGCTTAGCACCATTGAGCTTCTCACTAAAGAATTTCAGAAAATGATTTCCATGACTTAGTACACTACGTGCACACTAATCCTAAAGCGTCAGATACTTTGAATTTTTCTGAAATTGGAAAAACTTAAACATGAGGATCCTCAACTGACGCGAAGCTCGCCCGGGGCCTGAACCTGTGGCTGAACCAGTTCAGGAGGGCAGCCACAAGGTGCTGGCCAGCCCTTGGGTTGAGGCTAGGGTTGCAGCCCAAGTGAGGAGGTTCTTCCGTTAATTATTTACTAATATTTATATGTATTTGTTGTGTTAAAGTTAAGTTTTTGGTGAGATATCTGTTTGGACAGCCACTGGCATCTATTTTTCCCTATTTAGGTCTGTATCCGAGGACAAGTGGTGCTTCGACTGTATCCTGCTCCAAGGCGGTGACTATCCCTCATGAATTTCCTCGCTTCTTTCACCCAGCTGCTCACAGCCCCTCTGAGTAGTAACCCCTCTCAGCCGTCACTCCAATATCAGTCCGCCTTCCCAACCTTCGTCCCTGCCGCCACCTCACGACCAGCCTTCCCTCACTATCATAGCCCCATATCCACTATCAGCCTTCCGACTATACAATGACCAACCCATTTCCAGCCATCTGCTTGACTCTCCTTCCACGAAGGCACAAGCCTACTGTCCTTCCACCATACAACCGCCATCAATTCCACTTCCCTTCTAACCACAGCACTGCCTCTCCGACTTATGCCCTAGCTTGAGCTTGTGACGCCATTTTCCTATTTTAAGGTGTCTTGTTTGTAAACCCTTCTTACGTTCAACAATATGAATATTATTTCGTTGTAGCTTTAGGATAACTCCGGTATCTCCTTCATTCTAGCTTTAATAAGGTAAATTCCTTAGCTGAAGTAGTTCATTTATCATGCATGTTAGTGGAGCAGTAATAGCATGGAAGCCTCTGACAAAATGACAATAAAAGGTAATAAGTTCATTTGACATCAAAAATAGATTGGGGTCAAAGCCATTCAACAATTACCCAAATATTTTGTGAATTAGCTTCCAATTGCTTGAGGAAACAAATGGCCAAAAAATGTCATTGTTGGAGAAATGTACACAACTTTTAGATTTTTTTTCTTAAAGGATCAAAAAGTCTCAAAATAAGATTTAAATAATTGAGGAGTGTTGACTATGATTTACTATAAACGAGAACAAACACAAAATAAATGAAAAATACCCAACTGATTAAATGGTGCAAAACTTGATTCATGATTCTAATTAAAGCACCAGTTGCATTGGATAATCAAAATGGCATCACAGCCATCACTCGTTTTAGAAGTTGTCTTTATCTGAACTTTATGATAAATTCATCTTTGATGGTATTTTCTAAGATCAATTTTTAAGAAGCATAAGAATCCTGAAATTAGATCTGGCATATCATATATAGAGAATTGAAAACTAAAAGCAAATTATAGTTTGTTAATAACTCTGCTACAAATTCGCATTCTCCATCAAGCATCTTTATTCAATCAGTAAAATAAGTACAGTATAAAAGCTAAAACTTTCACACATAAATCTTTTTTATTGATGTCCATCAATCAGATGATTTAAAATAGTAAATTTGACAGTTCTGTTGTCGAAAAAAGATCAATTATATTTTAAATGATACACAATGGGGGAAACGCATTAGAAAGTTCCTCTGGCCTATTCAATAGTTGTAATAATAGCTTGTCTGGTAATTAAATACAAGATCATCTTAGATACTCGGGCCTCTTTTACAAAGTACTTATGAGTCGGAATTTGCAACCTATAAGACTTATCTTTCCCTTTATAATTAGGTTTTAACTTGAAATTAATTTTTTGTGCCTTCTCAGTAGACTTAAAGAGAATGAGTTTAATGATGGTGCCCGTATGCTATAAGACATCAGTGTTGTCTCATCCATAATGGGCCATATTTTAGTCATAAGAAAAAGTCCTAGTAAGGAGGACGAATGCTACATTCATTAATAAAACATTGCACCATATCTAATCTTTATAACATCAAAGTTGGATAGATGCTTAACAACTTTTATTTACAGGTAATGAAGTTTTATTCACCCATGCTGATTTAGGCAGTTCATAAGTGAGTTTGATGCAATAGTTATAGTCCTACCATACTTAATAACAAGCTTACATATTTTATTTTTACAATAACGTGTGTAAATAGCAATTGTTCACCTCCAATCTTCTCCTAGAACTTTGGTTGCCAACATACATCTTCTACACAAATATTTCTTTAGGCATGACCTTCTTCATCATCTTCAGTGTGTGATAATTTAAGAATGATGGGATTAATGCATTCACACTCAACGCCTATTCCTTCAATGAGTAAAAATTTTATGAATCTAAAAGGTTAATTCTTCTATACCAGGACCCAACAACTTTTACATGCACAATACGTTCATCATATAATGATGGCAAACTAGGATTTTAATAGGTTAAAAAAGTCATCTTGGTGGATTGTAGCGACATGTTTGAAACAAATGATGACATTAATGCGACAGCAAATAAAAGGAGTTTTTTTTTTTCACAAAGCTTGTTACTAGCATTGGGCATGCCTAAGTTTGTAGGCTTTACAAACATGTTTAGACTAATTGCTATTAAGTTACAAGAAATCCATTTCCATTGTTTAAGTGAGTGCCGCCAATCTTAGTACTAGGATAACATTAATATTGCTGAATTTTTAATGCCCTACTCTAAGCTTTATTTAAGGACTCTAGAGTATGTAAATTGACTTATCTTTATAGCAAATTTTTAATCAATTAATAAAACTAGACATAATTATCTGAGGACCTTCAAAAAGAACACAATTGTTATGAGTTCTTCAAAGATATTCAGACATGCAGTAACAGTTTAAGAACCCTTATTAAGGTTTCAATATCCACTCAACTAATTTAATATATAGAATTTATTTTTGTTAAAGTTGATTCTTTGTTTCATCTTAAATGATAATAAAAAGTGAACATTGAATATCAAATTCATCATTTTTAACCCTTTTTTTATAAATCAAAATCATCATTCTCTTTGGGATTCATAGTTGTTCATGTTATTTCAGAAATAATTTTGTGGAGAAGGATAACATTTAAAATTTTGTTTTTAACTCGGCTTCCTCATAAAATATATTGACCCACGTTTAGGATTTGTCAAAAGATTTGTCTTCATTATTGTCATCATCAGAAAAAAAATTGTGTTAGTATGATTAGGCCATTTATAAAGTCTAAGACCTTGATCATTCCTTCAAATGCTATTTTTTACAACAAAGTGCACCTCAAACCATACAGGTAAATGTAGATGTCTCTTCAAAAATTTTGCGGTCAATTTCACGAATAAAATAAGTTTGATTGCCAATTCGTCTCCAAGATTTCAATGGTTGCTAGATAAATGTGAAAAAATAACCTGAGATGTCCCTTCATAAAACTCCCTTTGAATTTCAATTGAGTTTTGTAGTGATTTGACTTTGACAAAAAAAATCATCAAATTGACCCATTTTTCAAATTAAAGTTGTTCTCTACAGTGTTCACACGCATATCAGAAGCCATATCATATTATGTTCTTGGTTTTCTACCCTTAAAAGTTGTGGGTGCCAAAGTGATAAAAAGATTAATAAGCTATGAAAATGGTTCAAATAGAGACATTTTAAATGCAACTAATTAGAAAGCTTAAAAAATAAAGAAAATACAAATTAATTTAATTTTAAAAACAAATAATTGTGCTATGATGTGAACTAATCATTGCTTAGTTCATAAAAATATCTTGACGTATGCAAAACATTGATTTATGCTAGTAGCATTCAAGAGATAATAGATATAGTAGGTTCCTAACACAATGTATAGTGGAACTCCCAAATTCACAGGACTAAACAGCAAGTAATATGGTAGGAGGGACACATACCTTTGCAAGTATAGGCGTGCATAAGTTATTTTAAATTGAAAAACCATACCCAAACCAAGTATATTTGGTTGATATATTTTTGTTGATGAAATTATGAGTTGGTATTTGGTTAAGATTAAAGATTGCTTGGATTACACCAATTAGTTCAGTTTGTAAAAAAAAATCAGTTAAACCAAAAAAACCAAATTATACTGTAACTAGATCAATATTAAAATCATGTTAAAATAAAGTAATATTTATTACATCGTCCAATTTAACCCCAAAACCTCTCCTTCTGGTTTTAATGTTTTGCCTCACAAACTTGGTTGAATGTGTGGAAAGCTGCTGCGATGAAATGGGAATGTAAAGGCTTCGAGAAATTCACATGAAGGATCCAACAAGAGGAAAATATGTCAAAGATGTTTGGCAAAAGCAATAAACAAACAAGACCCTGTGGATTGACTACAAGACATACACAAAAATAAGCTTATCAATTGTTTGAAGAGGTGAGCAAAAGAAATGCAAAGTAGATAAAGGAGAGCGAGATGAGTCCATGTGATTCTTAATGTTACCAGACAGTTTTAAAGTAGAATAGCAAAAAGCATGTCTTAAATAAGTAAATTCACATTCACATAACGTATGGGTCATGTCAAGCTATGTCAAATCCTAGTCACCTCTAACGCGATTTCGAGTGTGTTAGACAATGTCAAATACTCGTCACCTCAAACACGATTTCGAGTGTGTCAGACTATGTCAGAGCCATGCCTGTGTCCAACACATATGTGCTGCATAGCTAAGTGTATGGTATTTAAAAGTATGTGCTGCATAGCTAGAAACAATCTCAAATTTTATTCAATATGCGGTCAATCTCAGTGTAGCCTAAGGATTCCTATTTATAGTGACAGTCCTGGGGTACAAGCAGCGAAACAATTGAAAGATAATAAGTGATAATAGAAATCATAAAGTAATAAATAACCCTACTAAAGCAAATAACAAAATTTACCAAGTACAAAATGCTAACTAAAAAAATAAATGATTTACTTAACAGCACTGTTGACAACAAAACATAAGTTCAAATCGAGCAACTATAGATAAATGGTCATTCACTTGTTGCATAGTGAGAGAAAATATTCTCAATTAACAATCTAGCAGACCAAAAAGTTGGTTTTTCTTCTCTTTGAATAAAATTGAAAAAATTCACATAGTAATAAGCAGAATAGTTCAATATATTAGAAATGCAAAACAATGTTAAAACATACCTGCTTTGCCAAATTGCAAGCACGGTCTGGAGAATTCAATATTTCATAATAGAATACAGAGAAGTTAAGTGCCAACCCCAGCCTTATAGGATGAGTTGGAGTTAGATCAGCCAATGCAATGTCCTGCAGTTTACCAAATATTTGCATATTCTTTGTAATGTGTTTAAAAAAAGGAGTAAAGAGTTTAAAAGTAAAACTAATGATAAAATAATACTTATTATTATTATTATTATTATCAACATACGTAGGCACACAGCGTATGTACATTGTACAACACTGTACCCACCTATACACCTACCTAAACAGATAATTTTTCATGAAGAAACATGTGAAGCAGATCAAATAAATAAAATGTCCCAACCTGAGCTGATTTATAGGCTAACAGTGTGTTCTCGGCAGCCTCCTTCCTCTCTGCTCCAGTCTTAAACTCAGCAAGGTACCTAAGTATTAATCATCAAAAACAATGAATAATGCATAAAATCTACTTATTTGTAACCAATTAATACTACAAAATTCTACAAACCTGTGGTAATCACCCTTCATCTTAAGATAGAAAACCTTAGACTCGGCTGCAGTGGCAGAAGGAATGAGATGAGAATCAAGGAGCTTCAAAATCCCATCACAAATCTTGGTAAGCTCAGCCTCAATCTTTCCACGGTAGTCTTTGATTATGGCCACATGATCTTCATTCCCACGACTCTCTTCCTTCTGCTCAATGGAAGAAATGATCCTCCATGAGGCACGACGAGCACCAATTACATTTTTATAAGCAACAGATAAAAGATTACGTTCCTCCACGGTTAGCTCCTCCACATCAACAGTTTTAGCCACCTTCTCCATAAATTCAACCATCTCCTCATATCGCTCAGCCTGCTCAGCAAGTTTTGCCAAATAGACATTCTCCTCACGGGAAGACTCTGCTGATGACATCTTTACTTGTGATTTACGTTATGAACACCAGATCACCACGAATTCTCGGATCTGGATGAAAATATAGGCAAATCTCAATCCTCAATAGTCCACAAAAGCAATTATTGAATGCGCCATCTTTAAAAAAATCAACAGATATTAGCAATAAAATGAAATTCTAAGAAATGAAGCTACAAAAAAAAAAGAAAAAAAAACCCATAAAAGAAAGAATCCACACCATCCACCTCACTTTCAAAAGTACGCGGAGGAAAAAGGTAGCGCCGAAAAAAAATATTACGATATTCTACAGTTTATGGTGGCCTCGAATGACATGTTAATATAAGATGGCCTTATGAAACAGCTACCGATCATCATAGAACAAACTAATTCCAATAAATAGCTTCAATCGAGAAAAGCAGATCCAAAAACTGACAAAAATTATACTAAAAAACCACACCCACGAATCAAATTAAGGAGCAGCCGTCCGGGGAAAAAAAATAAAAAACAAATTCAGCAAAAATAAGCACAAAGACCTGATCCCCCCTGAACAAAACAGTGCCCCTGAGCACGATTCGACCGAATCGATCCCTCCAAATCGCAACAAAACCTTAAAAAAGATCTGAGAAGATGCAATGGGGAAAAAGAAAAGACCATAGGACAAACTTTGAAGCCTTACCTACTTATTATAGATCTAGATCTCCTTAGCCTCCGATGCGGAGATCCTTAGGACCAAGACGATAAGAGCCGGTCGAAAGTAAAGAGAAGCCCTAATAATGGCGAATGGCCGGCTGATATATCTAGTCTGCAGCTAGTGGCCAAAATGACAGGCAGACAAGCTGATCTCTCTTTTATGTGGACCGTTGGCACATTTGCAAAACTTTGCTGTACTTTCACAGAAATATTATGAATAATTTAAGTCCGATTTTCTGAAAAAAAAAAAATTACATGCATACCACACAGTTGTTACATATTTACATAGTTAATTTTTATATTTTTAATTATTACATCAAATTATTAAAAATTATTCAAAATTTTAAATTCACCCTCAAGATTTACCACATTATTTTATATTTTTAATTAATTTTTAATTTCTACTTTATATTTTATAATTATTGTTGAATGAATTTATACATTAATAATCATATAATAGAGTATTTAGTTAATAAAAGCGACATTTTATTCTTCATTTTGTGCTTTAAAGTAAAAAATAAAACTTTATGCATCAGTTTTTATAGCTATTAAATCTTTGGGTGTAAACCAGCCAAGCTCAAGTGAGCCCAAATTTATTCATGTTCAGCTAGTTAATTTTTTATATGTATATCCTATTCATGCTCAAAATGGCATGTGTACAGTTTGTTCGTGTTTTGTTTGATTAAGGCTTGACTGTTCAAACTACACTCATGTTCAGCTCGAATTGATGCTCAATAACTAAAACTTGCAAGTGGGACACGCAACTATAGTGCTCAGAAGAAGGATTTACATGCATTTAAGTACCGTTTTAGGCCGTAAAAAAACGAGTGCCATCGATGTGGGACTAAGCATTAAAAGAAAAATGAGTTATATATAATTGCATTCTTGGCTTTAAGTAGAGACTTGTTTGCGTCTCCTCAAGAAATTGATTCTACAAGCTACTTGCTTTTATCATATCTTTGTTGTGGACATGATCTCATGAGTTATTGTACTTAGTTAAAGAAGTTATACATTTGTGCTTAATAAAGGTGAACAACATCATCATGGACTATAAGATTTTATCTAGTTTATGCAACATATTAGAGTTGTTGGTATAACCGAGATGCTCAGCACTAACATCAAGATGACTCATTATGTTCTTATTTATGATATGATCATCAACTTTTTAAAGTCTTGATTAAAAAATCTATTTATGTAAATCATCATAGCTAGCAATGTAAACGCGGTGAATATGAGCGAGCTGAGTTTGTTTGAAATTGTTTATGTTCAGAATAGGCTCGTGTTTAAAATAGTTCGTGAAATATATGTTTGTGTTTGGTTAGATTTCTTCGAATTTGGATTGAATTGTTCGAACTAAGCTCGTGTTTGGCTCGAATTTGAGCTCAATAATAAAAGTTTTAAGTGGGTCATGAGACTATTGTGCAGATGGATTTTCTTACAAATTAACCTTGGTGTTTTTTTTTTTTTGGGTATTTATAGAACCTTTCGTTTTTTATTTTTTAGGACATTTAGGTAAATACCATCTAATTCTATACATTTACATATTTAACGCCTAAACATTCAAAAAATTTTCTGTACAGACTCCTGACGTAGCTCTACGTGCGGCGCAGGGTATTCCTGAGTTATTTTCAGGTTTTTTCTTGGTTATTTTCAATAATCCTTTCTGGGTTATTTCAGGATTATTGAAAATAACACAGAAATAATCTGAAAATAACTTAGGAATAACTTGCACCGCACATAGAGGTACGTCAAGTGTCCGGACAGAAAATGCGCGCCTAAACATTAAAGCAATCGTGGGACCGTGAGATGAATTTGGCTTAGCTTTGTTTTTTTTTGGGGTCTTTTCATACATAAATGTACTAACATATCAACCATCAAAACTATATTTTTTACATTTATAACACCCAAATCTCTTATAGCTTTTTTTAATGCAATATAAATAAATAATATAAAAATGATATTGCCGGCGTTATTTCGGGCATGGTTTGGTTGTGGGGTTGCCCGTAAGAAGCTGTCGGTCACCGGAATCGAAATCCCGTCGTCCGCTTCAGAAGGACGTTGAGGTATGAAATCAAACTGACCTCATGTTTTTCATAGTTTAAAATGAAAGAGCATTGTACCTCAAATCCTGTATCTATCCCGAAAGATAAACACAAGAATTGAGGATGAGGCTCGATCAAAATAAACTAAGGAAAGTATCGTTTGGTCTGCGAAACCTTTGTATTTGCCGACAAGTTCTCCTATTTAATATAAAAGATTAAATAGGATTTATATTAAGTTGGGTTCGGACATCTTAAATGGAGAGCATAGTCAATGGAGAGCATAGTTATATTAAGTTGGGTTCGGACATCTCCTATAAGGGCAAGCCCCTATAGTTAATTACA
>NW_018164944.1:186978-192346 GCF_001263595.1 Phalaenopsis equestris | reverse complement strand
TGTAAAATGTGCCACAACTCACTATGAAAAAAGTCAACCAATCATATTTGACCGACCGACCCTGTATGCGAACCGAATGACCGTCTCACGACCGATCACTCAGGTAGACCATGCCAAAAGATACCGAGCAACCAACAGATACTCCAGAGGGCACAAATGTCACTCGGTCGATCACCTGAGTTGGTTGAGTTCAAGTCAGCCAACCAACCAATTACTATCAATGTTGAAATTCAAATTGAAATACTAATATGACATAAAATTTATACAATTAATTAGAGTCTTAACGACTTTAAAAACGATTTTCATAATAATTTTCTTCTTTCTGTAATTGTACAAAACACGCCTCTATAATTACAGGGCAAAAATACGAATAAGGGGACATTTTCCTCAATCATTTCTACAAAGATCCCAAATTTATTCTACCCTCTCTTACTTCTATCCTTCACTCGGTTCTAACTCTCAGAGTGTGATTCATAAATGACAAACTAAAATCCAACATTTTGTATATTATTTGCTTGTCCAAGTTGATTTCTTCCTAGTTTTAATGCAAGCTACCATATGCATCTCTCTCTTATCAGATTCGTTTTTTGTGCTATCTGATTGCATGAATTTGAAGTGACCCAAATGTGATTTCAAATTTTAAGTTTAAATTGGTCGTTGTGTTAATTAGGTTAAATTTTAATTTACATGACATACTAGTTTTAATGCAAGTTACCATGAGTAATTTGTTGTGAATTTGGAATTTGTGACATAGGAATCTTTAGTTTGGTTTTTCTTGTGTGGCTTTACTTAATTTCCTATGAGGTGGTGTTTTAATCTTTAATTCCTTGTTAAAAAAAACTTAATGAGTCGGATAGTTAGTTAAAATATGTTGTGATCTTATTGTTTTAGAAGAATTTTTAGTGGAGCGACAAGGTTAAAACACATTAGATTAGGAGAATATGGATATTCCTTCTAGATTAGTGCAATCCTGTGGGAAAATATGGAATCCTAAGCTAATCACTTGATTTAGGGAACTAAGCCAGTATGATTTCCAAACCTTCTAAGTCGCCCAGGAGGGGAAAATGAGATGTGATCATAATTGTCATCTACAATTTGAATCACCCAATCGAACTTAGATTTTTGAAGCCAATTCAGAGGAGTATTTCATTAGCAAGCAGAAAACTTCACTGAAATTCTCAACTTGTTAGCTTTGGTTTTATAATTTCTAAAAGTAGGATTAGTAACTTTTCATAATCACAGAACTTCATACCTTCAAGCTAGATTTAAAACCAGTGGGCTATAAAATTTCACTTTGGGAGTTCGCTTATTCCTCGTAAGATCGATTATATTACTTGAAAAACACATATATTTACGTGATTCGCTGATACTTTACAACATTTCGGTTCGTATTAGCTTTCCTGACTTATTTAATGAAATACTCACAAATGATTCTTCCATCTTTATCTTTAATTTCTCAATAACTTGAATTTGTGCGAGATTTGTTCACATATTTTTAATTGCATGGGCAAAAGAAGAAAATGTCATGTCTTATTCTGGCAGGAATGATTTTTTAAAATAAAAAATTAGAAGGATAGTAAATTAAAATTAAAGTTGAGCACATTTTTTAATTAGAATTACAAATGGCTACAAAGAATAAAATAAGTCATTCTCTTAGCTCCATGCCATCAACACCCTCCATTTAGACATGTGAGCATGTGATTTCTATGAGCTTAAATAAACCTCTCATGATGTTTGGCTATGATGTCAAACATTAGTTTCTCGTTTATTTTTAAATTTTTTGGCTTCATTTCTTTTAAACATTATATAGGTCTTTACAATAATTACCTTCTAAAAAACAAGTAAAAAAAATCATAAATTGGCTTGGACTATAGTCTTTCCAAATCTAATTCTTTGTCAACATTTGACTACTTATTTTTAATTCAACAAATCCAAAGAGTTATAAACAACTTTCTTTCATGGATGTAACAACAAAAATAATATAAATTATGGTCAAATGTACACCGAATGTGGAATCGTCATTGATTACAACCAATACTTTACTGGACACCAAAATGTGAAACCGATGTTAGCCAACTCAAACAACTTCAAAATAACACACAAAATGAAGAAACAATATATATATATAAACACATCCTATCAAAATAGTTATTTTAGCTAAGATAAACTGTAATTTTTTTTTCTGATCACTTCATCGCGAGCTTATAATTGTCACAAAATACTATGCATTCAGACTTCAATATCTTCCAACCACATGACATATCCACAATCATCTTTAGATCAGTTCTTTGAGCCATGATAACATTTTCTTCCAATATTTTGTCTCTTGTGGCAAGTGTAAACAACACATTGTAAGTTATACTTGCAGTTCACTTGGATGCATTGGATCGATCCCTTTATTGATGATGACTGACTGGAGCTCTTTTTCTATGATTCAATATTCATGAAACACATCATTACTAATAAGAATAATCAATAAATAGATTAAGAAAACCAAACAAATAGAATACACGCTCAAGAAACATGGTGTAGATTAAATAGTTTTAACCCATTCCCTTCATCTCGTCTAGTTTTCAAGAAGAGTTGGTCAATGCCTATAATTCATACACCAGTTTTAACATCTTGGCCAATATATCAAATTATTTAATAATGCAGGCTTTGTTCAAGTCAAATCAAGAAAATTATGATATCTTTTTGGTTGCCAAGTCATTATATTTCTATATATTCATAGTTTATTGTGTTTCCTCATGGAAGAGTTCCCCCAATCCAATTGATTGTTTTTTGATGCAAAAATTGATCCATCATAACTCCATATGTTGATCCGAAGAATAGAAAAAAAATCCATTCATCATCATTTTTTAAAAAAAAGAAAAAAAATACAAGAAATTGAACATCATCCCAGAACATGTGTCAAATGTTGAAATACCTAGCAAATTTGGCTTCACAGAAACCACAATGCCCCTACAACAAAGAAAAATACTTTGGTTTTCTTCAATCAAATAATAAGCAATAAAAAATTTCTAAATACCCAACACTAGTTCTCATTGTAGAGTTCTTACATAAGAGCAAGCCTCAAGGTGAAAGAAATAGCATGAAATTGACCGTTGAATTAAAAATTCTAATGCTTCGTTTAAAAACACAGTGCCCCTCCCTTTCGTTGAGTGAAGACGCCTAAATGTATATTTCATTTGATAGAATAGCTCATACCAACGTATTCTCAGATTATTTCAACGGAACCGCAAATTTTCATCGTTTTAGAATCGAGACATAAGGCCCGTTCCGCCAAATGACATTTGTAGGAACTTCAAACAAAGCCTAAGAGACAAACTTCTTTTGGCATCCCCTTTTCCAATTCAAAGAATAGAAAAATAACAAACCAAAATTGAAGTAGATAAGAGAATGGTTTCTTTTCAATGAAAAGCATATCTCATAAATAATTTGATCAAAGATTGTATAAAAAGTGAAGAGAAGTGGGGTGGAGTTTTGGTGAGAGATTTAAAGGAAAAAGAATATTGATGATGGTGGGAAACAACAAAAGGATTGGTTCACTGAGTTCAATGAAAAGGTATGAGTTGCTTAAATGTTCTGCTTTCTTTGAAAATGTATGAGCGTATGAGTGCGAGCAATCACCTGGTTCGGGTGGATGAGAGAAATCAGAAGTCGACGCAGCTTTGAGCGGATGGCGATCATAGTTTGGAAGGAGTAGGGTTACGTTTTACAATAAGAGAAGGAAGAATTTTGTGTGGAAATTTTAGCAGAATAGAAGACTGGAGTAGACAAAGTGCTATTTGTGAGCTATACAAGTAGATTTGTGCGCTATACACGTAAATTTCAAAATTTGAGTGCGAGTTACGCAAATCCTAAAATTTTTGATGCTACGTATGTAAATTTTCACAAATATAAATACAATAGTTTAGATGTTCAATATATAACTCAAATTTTTTTAGTAGGAGGCATGTAAACCCTCCTTTGTTTTACGTGAGATTCTAACAAGTTCAGAATAATTGCCCTTCATCATAATACGAATCGCGCTCATTCTTTCCTATTGTTAGAGCAAATATTGCGTGTGATATTTACATGTGCGAATTGGTAGAATTAAGATAATATTGTGACGGTAATCACTACAATATCACTAAAATAATATTTCAATATCATCAAAATTAATATTTTTTTTTCAATTCTTAAAACTACTTCTCACTAACGAGAAATTATTGCGTACATGCGGTGTCCGATCCCGACCGTAGATCACGGTGATCTACAGTTAGGATTATTTTCATTTTTTTTAAATTTTTTTTAGGTGAGGCCCATCGAAATACATCGGGACTGTGGATCAGGTGATTTACGATCCAGATCCGACACCGCAAGCAATAATTTTTGCTGACTAACAGACAGAAACATTACTGAGCGGTTTGTTGCAGCTCTTCAAACGAAACGGATAACGTTGCCAAGCGACGCTTTCTGCTTCACTCTCCAAGCCTCACATGGCCGTGCTCGGCGGTGCATTCGCAGGCTCCTTCGTCCCTACCTGCTATAGAACCCAGTCGATGAAACCACCATTCAGGATAGGGATTTCTTGCATCGGATGGGTGGCTCTCTCCTTTCTCTCCACCATCCCCTCTTCCCATTCGTGACCTTATCTTCATATCTTTTCGCATTTTTCATATAGGATCCAGAGGGTGTCTTGGGTCCGCCTCAGAGCGGCCACATAGCGCGGCTGGAGTTCCGGCGACGGCTGGAGAAGGATGCCAAGGTCAGAGAAGAGTTCAGCCATCTGGTGCGCGAGGAGAAGGAGCGGCTTCGTGCCCGCAGGGAGGTGAACCTTTCCTCCTCACTTCGTTTCAGTTACCGTTATGGGAGAAATCGCCTCTTAGCACTTATTTTCAGGCACGGATGCCACCGGAAAACAAGGAGGGGCTCGTGGAATACTTTCTTGAAACCGAAGCCAGGGATATTGAATTTGAGATTGCGAGGTTGAGGCCGCGGTGAGTTTTTCTGGATGCTTGATGACGATCTTAATCCTTTTATTCTGAATTCTGGAACCGGAGGGGAGTTTCATTTCAACGGTGACATTTGGGGAACTGATACTTGATGAAACCCCATGTTGATGATGCAGATTAACCAAAGATTTCTTTGAACACGTACGGATTGAGCTGGCGAAGCTGCGGTTTGCTGTTGCTAGAACTAAGGTCTCTATGTTCGAAGAAAGAAGGATTTCTGTAGGTATTAAGGTATGATGCTAAGGTCAGCTTTGAATTTCGTAATTATGTATTTGCAGGAGATGGAGGATAGGGTAATTGAGTTGGAGGCCATGCAGAAGGTTTTGCTCGAAGGAACAGGTATGCAGGAAAGCCGTCGAAGGAGGTTTCCT
>NW_018164944.1:172177-183854 GCF_001263595.1 Phalaenopsis equestris | reverse complement strand
GTATATAACCGTAAAAAAAGAGCGATGACACTCTTTATTAAATTGGTTGAGATGACACTCCTTAGCTTATAAATAATGAATCGGGTGCCCTTAACATATCAACTATTTAATTTCTTCCTTTAAATGACTACAACTTTTAGCTAAATATCTTTTTAAGCAATTGAAGTGATAATCCTAGGATTGCTTTCAATTATTTAGACTTTTAGCATCTTTGGTCATTCGAGTTTATTAGAATTTTAGAAACTCATTAGATTATTAGCTTTAGATGCATTTAATAGAGAATAGTTATTTGATTTATGCCAATTTTTGTGTGAATCCTTAATCTTTTGAATAATTTTGCTTTCTACATTGGGATGTTTGTGCAATTCCATTAGAGGCACTCTTGTAATTATTATTGAATTATTCAAATTACTTATGATGAGCATTGATTATCTTGTTACTAGTCATTTGTGCTTCTATTTGATGAATGAAATCAACAAAGGAGTGAACAATCTCTAGCATTAGATAAAAATAGAAGGGTTAAGAATAATGATCTCCTAGAAAAATAACTTCAAATATACTCCTAAATTTTGACAAGCCTTTAAAGAGAATCTTTAAAAATGCTCTTTAAGAGTACTTTCCACATTTTATCAAAGTTCAAAAAATATGAGAACAGACTTTAATGACTTTAATTGACAATAAATTATTTCATAAAAAGCCTAGCTTGGCTTATCAAAGGTATGGATGGTTCTCTTAGGAAAAGAATAAAATTAAGTATGAGATTGCCTATTAAGGGTGGTAGAAAAGACTTAATAGATGAACTAATAGGAGGCTTATTGGATAATATAAAATTATCCTGCAATGATTAATATGCTCATAAGAATCAAAGGATCCATCACAAAAATCATAGTTGGTAGCTTGAACCCCACATAAATGGGATTCTAGAAGGCTATGTCACCGAATTATTTTGGACCGTGTCACAGAATTATTGATGCAAAGACTTTTAGTTATTACATTGGCTAATGTCTTCTAGTAATCTACAATCAACTAATGTTAGTCAACATCCTACTTCCAATGCCCAATCCTTTGCCCCTTTCATCAGTCAACTAATGTCTTCTAGTATTCATGTCCTAATATTTGATATACATCAACATTGAATGTGTAATAACAACATAAATCCAACATTCATTAACCAGAAATCATGGATTCATGTCCTACTTATGGTACCAGTCATCGCCTTTCTTTCATTGACTAATATTTGTTGACCAATGCCAAATTCCCTATGTTTCCCCTTCACTGACAATAAATATCTATCTTTTTATCGAACAATATCCACCAATGCCCCATACCAAGAACCAATCCATTCATTCATGCCATCAACAAACACCTACCATCATCTTTGACCAACATTGCAACCTCTTACAATTACCTCAAGAGAAAGTCTAAAACTAAATTACTATACTGTACTCTCTCCTTCAATTGCATGTGCGTGCAAATTATTGTAATCTCAAGTCAATACTAGAGCTGGAAAGACTCCATAATTTTCTTTTTTCCATAGATTTCTCATGCAAAAAATATCCCTTAGATTTGTGCAATTCTTCGTGTTGTGTAAAATCTTTTCTAGAAGCTAAGAAGTAATTCATAATCTTTATTACCATAGATTTTATAACACAAAAGTGGCAAAAAAAATCAATTGAAGGTATAGCTAAAATATCTAAATATTCTTAAAAAATATATATATTGTCAGCTTCAAATATTAGACAAGGACACAAATGCAATCAAACTCAATTTCTGCCAACCATCATCCATTGTTTTTGTTCATTTCAGAAGGTAAAAAAATCCTAAACCAAACTATGCAATGTTATTGAATGATTACTCAAACATAATCCAAACATAATCTATATAAGCGGTACAAAGGGGCATAAATCGCATTAAAAAACAATTGATCAAAACAAGTAAGAAAATGGACCACTGCTCCGTCAAATCGCTCCCTCTTAAATTCCTCCTATGCAAAAACGGAACACCAAATTAAAAACAAACCAGCCATAACCCATAAGCCCGACCGTGTTGACCCGCCTGCACCATTGTTGTCATTTCCAGGTGTGGCTTGGGGAGTACCTACAATGTACAAGTAAATAGTCACCTTGTATTCGTAACTCTATCAAATACATTATATCAAAAAAGCCATTGGTGAGATGAAGATATTATGAAAGTCATTGAAGTTTCATAAATATGCATATATTGTTGCAATTCTTTGTATTTAACTTTCACATATCTCTAAAAAATGTTCAAATGATAAGGGAGCTTAACATAAATTCATGATGAATTCAAAATTATTTGTTCTTCTAAACTTAGCTATAAGTCAGTTTGATCTCAACTCGATTTGTTAGAAATGCATTAGTCAAACTAGGCTTTGTCCCAATCATTTTAGAATTGAATGAACTTTTTATCTTCTATGAAAAAATTTTAGTCTATATATATATATATATATATAGTTTACGAGCTTTAGAGTAGCAAAATTCAAAATATATTTGTCTCAATTCAAACTAAATCATGCAAGTTTATTGGCTAGTACATTTCAGCCAAATCCTACCCAATCAAACTTATAAGCTTATTTATCAATGATTTTCAATCTTCAAATCAAATTCATATTGCCAAGTAACAAAATTTTTATAAGCATCCAATAAAAGATTCAGTATTCAAGGAGCTTAAACATTGCAATTCCGAAGTCCGGACAGCTTTTCACAATGAAATTTGAGTGAACCCCAAGTAAAACAACACAATAGATAAATGAGTGCGACTAAAGATGGAGCAAAAAATTCAGAGACCATTTGAAATCACTTTTTTTTTTTTATCTTTTATTTTGTTTGATTTATAATTTGATTTGAAATAAAATAAATGTAGTTTTAAAAATATTATTTTATTAAATATTAAATATAATGATTTATATTATAATAATGGCAGTCACAAATAGAACAACAATGACTACAGGTAAGACAATGCTAACGACGATGTAAATGGTGCCCAACAGCCTGTGGCAACTTGAGATGATAGGCAATGGCAACAACCAGTCGGTATTGATAGTTGTAATTATTTTTAAAAATATGAAAATATCTAAAATTTATTTTGTATATTTTAAAAATAAGCAAATTTAGTTTTAAAAATAAAAATAATGCAGGTGAAAAATATACTAAATAAATATATTTTTAAAATTAAAAACAACAACAACAGCAGCCTTTATACCACTAATTGGGATCGGCTACCTGAATTTGTTTTCTCCGTTTTGTCCTATTGAGTGTTTTCATTTAATTCTAATAAATTAAGATCATTTTTTATACAATATGACCAAGTCTTTTGAAGGTCTACCTCTACTTTTCTTAACATAAGTCGAATTTAAGACATTTACTCTCCTAACCTGAGCATTAGATGATCGGTGTTTAATGTGACCAAATCATATAAGACGACTCTCTCTACTCTTGTCTGCCACTGGAGCTACACCAACCCTTTCACTAATACATTCATTTCGTACTTTGTCTCTAAGTGTCAAGCCACTCATCCACCTAAGCATACTCATCACAGCAATACTTAACTTAGCTTTATGCTTCTATTTTAAAGGTCAACATTCTGCGCCATGATGCATTGCAGGTCTCACCACCATTTTATAAAATTGAAATGCACAAATAAAAAATTATAATAATCCAACAAGCCCTAAATGTCTATATTGAGGGGCTATTTCATTTCCTACATTAGTGGGGCAAAATAAACCAAATACAAGAAATTCTAATATTTTGACGTTTGGTTGGATAAAAAAGAAATACAACAAAAAATTTTGATGAATTTGGACTTCAACCTCCAGATCAAAACTAGTGTATTCCTTTTACACTATATTCCTTTTTCAGTAAACCAAACATCCCCAAAGTGAATAATTATGATGGTTTTCTCCGTTAAATGTGATAATTAGCAATTTAAAATACCTAAGAAATATCATTCATGATTCATAATTAGATGCTCTTCTAACTTGTTCTTATTGCATCAGGATTTGTCTCATCCAAGTAATCAATCTTGAACTAATATCAAACATTTAAATTCATATCACCGTTAGTACCAATGTTAAGACCATCAATTTATATTCTGTCATCCAATTCAAATCTCTAACAAAACTAATATAGGTATAAAGTCTCCAATGATCCATCCATCATCATCACACGTGAATTAATCTAGCAATAATCTTCAACATTATTAAAATTTTTTCATTCTTCAGTAGACGGACCAAAATACCAGTGGCATTTGAACTGAGTGGTATTTTGTCTAACAAGGAACTTAAAATAAACATTTGAAAATCCACCTAAGTAATCACAGAAATTAGATTTTATGAGAAAGGAAATAGTCCAAAACTTAGAAAGGAAGATTTTATATTTTACATAGTTATATGAGAATTTATGCACAATGCTTTGACACTATACATATTTATGATTTAATTTGTCCAAACATAAAAGTGGCAAGAGGTGTCCTCAACAAATCCTCATTCCCTCAAGAATTATATGTCATACAAAACTTAATTAACTTTCATTCAAATATCTATGAAAACCTCAAAAATAATAAAGATAAAATTAGTAGCCTCACTTCTTCATATCAAAAGAAAGATCAAATTAATTCATTTCAATTCTTATTTAACATAACTTCAACCATAAATTTTAGTATTTAAGATGTTTCCAATAACAAAATATTTAGGTAATTTAACATTTAAGTTAAATGTGTCTAGGATATGCTAATATAGTATGGGACTCAACACCAACCATCCATCTACTTTACCACTACTATATAACATTTTTGGAATGCATTATCCCACATCATAGGTAATAGTTAATACTTCCACTTAACCAATCAAATGTTGCATAAGCTAAAATTGCGGTGAGGACAATGGAAAAATATTCAAAATTCATGCTTCGGACTAATTATTATTTTATAAGTTTTATTATGTATTACAAGAAAAGGGAGAATCAAAATACATGCCACATAATTCTTGTGTACTTACATATTTATCACCTAAATTTTGATAAACACCTATATAACACTTAAATATTTGAATTGCATAAAAAATGTCACTAATATTGGCCATTTTAAAGAGAAATATATATTTTTATGCATGTAGTTTAATTTACCTGAGACAATAAAGTGTTATATAAGTAAATATCAAAGTTAGGTGTTAAATATATAAATAAATAAGAATAGTGTGGTGTGCATGGAATTCTCCCAAAGAATATATTACTCTGCTTAAATTTTCTTAGTAATTTTAAAAGTAATACCATAAAACCTTTATTATAATGAAGAATAATTTCTTTCTTATACAATTATGTGCTATAAAAATCAGCTCAGTCAAATAATTAGAAAAAAAAGCTCCTCATGATTTTTAAATCATATTAAAAAATATTTTTAAATTTATTTGAAATATGATGTCATGCAATTGAAATAAAATACTAAGTATACTTGTTTTTTGTATCACAATGTAACAAAAATCAACCATTCAATTAAAAAAATATATTATTAAATGAAGAAATTTTGGGTTAGGATATCAAACTCAAATCTGATCAAGATGTTTTTTTCCTAATTAGTGATTTACTTTAAGATGAATATATCAGAAATGAATATATTTAAGATGAATATTATTAAATGCGAAATAAATATATTTGTGATAGGCTTGGTGTAGCTCCTGTGACGGACAAAATGAGAGAAAGCCGTCTTAGATGATTTGGTCACATTAAACGTCGACCATCTGATGATCTAATTAGAATAGTAGATGTTTTAGATTCAACTTGTGTTGAGAAAGGTAGAGGTAGACCTAGGAAGACTTGGGCTTATTGTATAAAAAATTATCTTAATTTACTAGATGATACTAAATAGGATGAAATGGAGAAATAAGATTCATGTAGCCGGCCCCAGTTGTGGGATTAAGGCTTTGTTGTTGTTGTTGTTGTTGTTGTATTGATTTACTTTAAGATGAACGTCATATATTACTAATGAATCAACTCTCTTGTTAAGAAGATAATCCAAAAACATGAAATCCAGCCTTATTAAATTTGGATTAGGATAATAAATTTGACTCCAACTTATATATAAATTCGTAATCATGCTAGGGCATTTCCTTAAGAAATTGTAACTGATTGGTTTCCATATAATCTATGAAGGGGAGAGGATTCCATGATGAGCAGTTCATATATTTGTACTTGTAGAATTTTAATGGAATCAAAGTATTTTCAAATGAGCCATCCTCAAATCAGAGTAACTTCATTCTAATTTGATTGCAAGTGCATCGATTTCTGGAAGGATAAATAACTCCTTACCTGGAAGACCTGGTGAACCAGAGGGCGATTCTACCGCTGCAGGACAAAACAGGGGAATTCGATAAGAGATTTCACCAACATCGACAACAAATCAGGAGAAAAATTTAAAAAAAAATGGAAATCGGAAGCAGCAGTGGTACCGGTTGTATTGCAGAGATTGGACGAGGAAGTGGTGATGCCGCAGTTGACCGGAAGTTTGAGAGCCTGGCTGGCATCCACACCGAAGGACTTCAAGACCTCGGGATTGCTGAAGATAGCGCAGAGACAAGGTAAATCGGTTCTCACGGCTTCCCTGAGCGGTTTGCAGCAGTCCTCCGGAGGATTCGAACTGTTGAGAAATTTTTGGCACGCTATCAGCTTCGTCGCGCAAGTCAGCGAAGATCCCTGCGCCGCCGCGTTCGACGCCATCAACGCCAATATCGCCACCACCATCAGCGTGATTGTCGCGGAGCTTTTCGCAGCAGCCAAAACTCCCATTTTGAGCAAGTCAATTAGGAGTCTCCTCTTTCACTTTACTAGGCGTTCGACTCCTGCTGCTTCTGTTATATTACTTCTAAGGCGGCTTAGGGCTAGCGATTGTAGTCACCACCGGTGGATAACCACAAATGATTTGACTTCTAAAAGGGTGATCTTTCTTTATAATATTTTTAGAAAAAAAAACTATTTTATTTAAAGAAATAATTTATTGATTCATTGCAATCATCTCATGGGGGTGTTTATAAGCATAAGTTTTTAATTAATCTCAATTAGAAGTATATTAATCTTTTTTGTTTGGACACTTTTAACTTATTAGAACTTGGTCATTCAAATCATTAAATGAGGGTTGAACATTATAATGCAATAACTATTTAAATTAGTTTAATATGAGATATGATATTTTACCTTTTTTTTCCTCATTTTTTTATCATAATATGTTAAAATTAGATAAAAATATGGCGTTGAATAGGTCACAATAGAGAGAAAATATTCATGTATCCATGTAGTCGTCCCCACTTAGGCTCTGTTTGGGGCAGCTTATTTGGTGTGGTGGTGTTTTGAAAACGCAACTAGTCTATTTGGGTAACTGTTTTTTGGCAACTTATGCGTTTTTAAAAATCCGAAAACAGCGTATTCACACCGCACCTATCTAGGTGCGGAGGGAACTTTCTGACAGCTGTCTGACTTTTCCAAAAAAATAAAAATTTGTAATAGTCATCGCACCTAGCTTATCAGCATATTATTTTTAATCAGCTTATCAGTAGATTATTCAAGAAGTTGCAGCTGCCCCAAACAGACCCTAAGTGTGATAAAGGCTTATTGTGGTGGTTGTTGTTTTATTTAAATCATTTATTTTGAGTCAACTAATTAAAATTGAAAAGATGAACCTTGTTTAATATGTGAATCGCTTGATTCATTGAACCCGATTATGGGTTGTTCTGTATGTGTCTATGTAAAAGCGTGTTTGAACTTAAACCGAATGATCAAAGGACCAATTCACAATTGATTGGTCGAATAAGTTGATCTGAACTGAATTCAAAATCAAGACAAATTTATTCATTAAATAAATTAAATTTTTATTTCAAGGAAATATATTGTATTTAACAATCATCAAGAAGGAGCCAAGATAGATTGACTTTGAGCGGGCTTGAAAATGAATAAATTTGTTGTATTCATGTTGATCCATCTTAAGAATTATTTCTATGATTATTTTCTCATACGGTTTATAAAAATTAGTTGCCCTAAGTAATTGTTGTTATAAAGGTTTTAAATCTAAAAATCATATATGGCATGCAAATGTTTTAATAATTAGTCATAATTTTTAAAATAAAGAATTAGGGTAAGTAGTTTGGAGATAAAAATATGCTTAAGAAAAACTTAAAGGGAAAGAAAAAAAATCAAATGTTGAATGGGTGATTAGGTGTAGTTGTTAGTACGGGTTCCAATTTGAGTTGGTTTGTTGGGTTCATGTCTGACTCAACGTTAATCTAACATAAATGTGCTTGATTCGAACTTGACCCTTTAATCATATGAGCCCAATTAGAGTTTGAGTAAGTAGTCCAATTGAGATTGTAGGTATTGGAAGATGGGTCATCAAACCTAGCTCCTATGTTAAGGGGTAAAGATTATGAAGGCTAGTCATCAATGTGTTACCATATTCCTCAAATGATCTAAATTTTTTTTCGTTGGAGTTTGTCATATCAAAGTGTTGGAGCATTTTTAAAAATATATATATATATATATACTTTTTTTATTTAGTTTTTCTCAAAAAAAAAAAAAATAGCACCTGCAAAGAAACAGAACAAAAATATAGATGCAGCAACAAAATTAAAAAAAAATAAAAACAAGAAAAATAAAATTGTCAAACTTAGATCCTAAGTTTTTCAACTGAAGCTTTTCTAACAACAGAACACAATTATTAACGCCAAAAACTCATTGTGGAGTAAGTCGGTTATACAACGCAAGTGCACGTGTCAAACAGTATGTGGTTTAAGAGTCCACGTATGATCTCATGTGGAAAGTCTAATAACTATTTCTGCAGAAAAATCTCTAGCATACTAATTTAGTTAACCCAATTTGGTGGATCACAACGATGTCTTAAGTCATAAGGTTCAAGCAAAAATACAGTGAATGACAAACAACAAAAAACAGAAAGAGCGGAATAATTTTGTGAGTACCTTCAAGATGAGGCTCGAGCTTTTGTGATTCAGGGATTGTGGTGAACATAATTTTCCTAATCCTAAATGTTTTCTTATGTAATTGCTATCAATTGGGGATATAATACTCCTTATGTCTATATTTAGGTCAAAAGAAGCCCAGAATCTATGAAATTAAGGCTTCCTCAATTCCCATAATATGCTCCATAACGATTATGACTCCCTGAAATGATTACAAAATTCCACTAAAATATGTCTATCCTCTTGGAATTCTGTGATAATCATTCATTTCCACTACGCAACGGTTAGCAGTCATAGCTTTATAAAATATTTTAATATATTAGTTGGTCAAACTATGAGCAAATTAAGTTCATAGGTTTACCATAACACAGACCATGAAAGCACAAGTAAACTCTAATGAAAAAACATTAGTAATAATCCCTTCTCACATACAAGTCTCTCACAATTCACAAAACATATGAAACTCTCACTCTAGAAGGTTCCCACCAAAGGAGGAATAAGACCTTGAGAAAAGCTCTCAAATTCTCTCCAAATCTTGCCTCTAGCAGCTTCCAACGACTCTCTGATGCAGAACTTCTTTCCAAGCCTCCAAGAGGCCAAGAAGCCAAGAAGCAGTTCTCTCATAAACAGGTTTTTATAAGTTAGGTTTTATATTAGGGATCCAAATAGGTTTCCAAACTCTTCAAATACGTCAATGAATCCAAAATGGGCAAATATGAGTTATGGATGTTTGACGGTGTGGTCATGTCCGAAACTGGTGTGGTTACGATAGAAACCAACATGGTCATGCCCAATTCTGGCGTGACTGTGCTAGACAACTCTATGTCTCGTGTTTTGACTCATATAACCTGCACAACATCAACACAAAAATATTTCTCAAGTGCAAATCTGTGATAAATTAGTAAAAATATCAGGTAAATTGCAGGGAAAAATGAAGGTGAAATAACGTAAAATTGATGCATATGAATACTATTTTCTGGTAATGTCAATAATATTTTTTTAAAAAGAAATAATTCAATTTATTTATTAGAGTCAAGGAAAAATTTTGCTTAAATATATAACATTACTAAGTTTGGTTGAACATTAAAAGATATTTTTTAAAATATATTGTTATTTTAATACCAATTTAATGATCATCATCCCTTAATTTAATTTTCATTTAACTCATCAGCTTAATTCTGAAAAATCAGTAAAAATTATAGTGGGTTTTCATCTGCTAGACCGTTGTGCTCAAGTCATTTGTAGGGCAGTTGATTATAGCTCAAAAATTACTAATCGCTTGAACATTGACTTAAATTTAGGCTCGGATCAAAATAAACAAGTTGAGTTACGAGCCAAAGTTTGAATTGGATATTTTTCAAGCCGATGTTAACAATCCTAATGATATTAGAACGATAAATTTAGCGAATTTAACACGAATATCTTTAACCGCTAGAAAATTAATTCAATTTTTATCTTAGATTGAGATCAGATCGTAATAAAGGAGCCAATTAGCTCAGAATCTCATGTTTGACAGCTCCAGACGCTGACGGAGTGGCATACGTTTGTCTTTATTTGTCAATTCGCGGTGGCCAGAGAAATTAGTTAAGTAATAGCTGGCAAGTAGCGTTCAAAAAAGTGATTTCCGCGTCCAAATGTACGTCGCGAAGCACGTTCTAGTTTTGGCAAAATTTTGAATTTTTGATGGGGCTGAAAATGAAAAAAAATAATAAATAGAAAAATTATTTCGTACGGACATCATATACAGAGATGCATGAATATATAAATGAAAAAATTATTTCATACGGACACCGCAGCAGAGATGCATGCGATGTCTGATCTACACCGACGATCACCGCAAAGATGTATTTCGGTGGACCCCGTTTTTAACTTTTTTTTAAAATAAAAAATATTTTTGATCAATGGTGGAGATCAGGTGTAGATCTGCCACTGCATGGAATAATTTTTTTATATAAATGGGGGGCATTTGTGTACATTTCATTCAATTCATATATATTTACATATCTAACACCTAAATTTTATCTTTTATATTTATACCATCCAAATGTTTTATATCATATGAAAAATATCATTATTCTATTTCTTAAAAAATATAAAATGCGACTTTTGAAGTATAAATAAGATGACTTATGTGTAAAAAGCTAAAATTTAGGTAGTAGATAAGTAAATGCATAAGAATTGAGTGGTGTGTATGTAAATCTTCCTAAATTAAATTAAATTAAAAACATTAATTTATCATAATAAATATATTTTATTTCAAATAAAAAATATAAATAAAATAAATATAAAGATAAAATTAATCACAAAACGACGGCTCATATGTAAACAAGTGACCCTTTAAACCTAATTATTTTACCCATTTAATCATCTTGTATGCACTTGACAAATCAGCGAATAATTCAAGGATAAATTTGTAATGATTTTTCTTGTCGTCGATAGGTGAAGTTTTAGACAATTGGCTTCCTAAATAATAGCTTTTCTTTTGTGTATATAACGAAAATATCAGTATGAATCTCAAAGAAAACGAACGATCAAGACGAATGGGTCTCCTTTCGAGGTAAGCAATTAAACGACGATTCAAGGCAAACCATGAAGCCGCGTCTCCAAATCTTGGATAGTTTCAAGCTCCGAATATGGTTTCCCTGCTTAGAAGCGGTAAGACCTGCCGAAAGTGAGGCGTGAATCATCCCGATATCGAGTCTC
>NW_018164944.1:164150-172077 GCF_001263595.1 Phalaenopsis equestris | reverse complement strand
AAGCTCGAGTAAATTTGGAAGATTTACTTTTATACGACTTAATTCCTATGTATTTATATAGTCAACATCTAAAATTCAATCTTTACATATATATATGACACTTTTTTAGACATGAAAATGTGTACTTTACTTTCAAGAAAATGTCTACTTCACTTTTAAAATTTAAAATAACTATATTTTAGATATAATATAAAAATATGGGTGGTATAAATGTAAAAAAATAAGTAAAATTTAGATGTAGATGTTTAAATAAATAAGAAATGGGTGGTATACCACGTACAATCATCAATAATGGTTACACAGAAAGTTGAAGAATGTTGGGAGTGGAGTTGTATGCATGCATACTTTTAGTACAATAATGTTGTAAACTATTGTACACATCTGTACAATATTGTACAAAAGTCTGCATGCATATGTATTCACTAGTTTTTTGCCATTTGAGTTAAGTTAGGAGAAATGAGACAAGTGTTGTGGTTGGAAGACAAGAGGGAGAGGAGAGGGGGGATGATGGTGGGGTGGGGGGTGTAAGGAAATGAGGGAGTTGGAAAAAGTATTATTGATGTGGTGTGGTTGTAAGTTATTAGGTGAGGTTTCTAATTTGGTAAAGTGAGAACTTTAGTTCGCTACAAAGTTTTTGTTTTATTAATCCTTTATTCTCTTTCTATTCATTTCATGCAAACTTTTAATTGGGATGAAACTCGACAAAAGTTATGTATATGTTTTTAAAGGAATAATGTTGAATTTTGATTTGTCTCAGAATCACACCTAATAAATGAAAGTGTAAGACATGAGAGAGAGAGGGGGGATTGAGATGGAAGTACACAGTGATGAAAAGTAATACAAATTATTGATTAGTCATTTCATATGAAATGATCGATCTATTTATAGGGAGGGGGTACAATATATAAAACTACATGTCTGATCATAATTTAATGGGCGCGTTAAAAGTTATTTTAGGTGTTTTACATATAAAATTATTTGGTTCGATTATCCTATTATTTGGTTGGCTGAAATTAGTCGGTCTTGGTTAGGCTAGTCTTGTTTTTCTGTTGGTGTTGAATCGAGGTTGTTGATCAACCTTTAATGGTCTTCAGGTTAGCAAGACTTGACTCGATCAGCTTAGCTTCAATGACCTGCTTTTATAATCTAGTTGCCAACTGTTGATCCCTTGATAAGGAACTCGTATTGCCAAAGCAAGGCTAGACTGTCAGGCAGAGGATTAATTACCATAATCTAATAGTTAATTCACTCTTTGATGAGACGATCCTTCATGTTGTGATCTGTGATTATGCCATGACCAATTCTCGGACTCGGATGAGCAATCTCAAGAGCATCTATGAGATAACTGGTAATGGTGAATTCTTCACTTGAGTCAAGTTGTGAAGAGAGACGGGTTGATGCTTCTACTTAACTCAATTACCCTTGTTCTTTAGTTTAGATGACTTACATTCGATTGGCTTTTAGCCCTAGTTCATTGGGGTTACACTTCCTCAAACAGGACTTTTGGCATTATGTTGGTTAACCCTTAGCCTTCTGCTAGTGAACTCTTAGTCATTAATTGATGGACCTTTGGTCTTCCACCGGTGGACCCTTGGTCTTCCACTGGTGGACCCTTGGTCTTCCGCCAGTGGGCTTTTGGTCTTTCATCTGTGGTCACTTCTTGGTTGTGCTTTTTTGTACTTTATGCCTATTGGATTTTCTCATGATTTTCACAAATGTATATTTAATGTACATATTTTAGTTCTCCACTTCTCTTAATTCTTGAAAGTAAAAGTTGTGATGAGAATAAACGAATTAAATGCAAAAGTAGATTCATTTATTTCATAATCAGAGCATTTAACAACTGCATTCTCTGGATTTCTATGCCCATGGCCCTTCTAAATAAGGCATGATTGACACATTTGTTGTCACATTTTTTTTTTTACATCTGTGAGCTCTAATCGATCGGTTCTTAAAATTTCTACATAGTCAGTGCTTAGAAGTGTTAGAACAATGCTCCTAGTGTTGAGAGGATGAGGAGAGTTATTTGAATGCTTGCATTGTGGGTCCATCGCGAGGCAAGCAAAACTAGGCGAGGAGAAGAGGCATGAGGGGAACATGGAACCCTATGCATAAAAAAGGCTATAAGACAAGGTTCATAATAAGAAACCAACTTCCAAGAATCAAGAGCCAGTCCAACTGACAGACTAAGTGGGGTCGTCCGACTCACTTCAAGGTCTTCAGTGAGAGAAGGATCGAGCGGATGATGGAAATAAGCTGGACAACCAGGCTACAAATCTGTCGACCCAATAGAACTTCAGTGGCCTATAACCAGTCGGCTGATCCTCCTGTGTGGGAAACCATTGGAGTCCATTTTTTCAGGGGAAAAAAACTGCTTGTGCAATGTCACCAACTAAGGAAAGGAAGGCTATAACTACTTCATCACCGCCTTGTGGTGGACTGAGATGGATCAACTGCTTGGTATGAGAAGGCTCAGTCTTCATGGTTAGGAAATTTTTCTTCATGTTTATTGATGCTTATTTTTTTATTCAGAAGAGGCGATCTGAATCATCAGCTTCTCATTTCACTGATGGGGGATTATGGTCAAATTCTGATTTCAGGACTAGTTCATATAACCAGTCGGCTCATCCTCCTGTGCGGGAAATCATTGGAGTCCATTTTTTCAAAGGAAAAAAACTGCTTGTGCAATGTCACCAACTAAGGAAAGGAAGGCTATAACTACTTCATCACCGCCTTGTGGTGGACTGAGATGGATCAACTGCTTGGTATGAGAAGGCTCAATCTACATGGTTAGGATCTTCATGGTTAGGAAAGTTTTCTTCATGTTTACTGATGTTTATTTTTTGATTTAAAAGAGGCAATCTGAATCATCAACTTCTCATTTCACTGATGGGGGATTATGGTCAAATTTTGATTTCAGGACTGGTTCAGATGACTCTGGCGCTGGCCTAGAGCAAGGAAAACATGCTAAACTACCTGAATAGACCCCTTGCGACCTACAGAGATGTGACTGACTGAGGAAGGATCTCTCCTAGTTTACTGGCTTTTCAGTTGGAGAACATTGAGGACTTATATGCCCGGTTCTCTGGAATGTAGAGGGAGGAGCTGGCGGTGCTTTGGTGGGAGCTGAAAAATGTTTGTAAAACTTGTTTGATGCTATGAATCTAAACAAAAGGTGATTGTGTTGATATGTTTAAGTTTGGTGGTGAGGTTATGTACAAGAAGTTACTTTGGTGAGGACTTATCCCGACCCAAGTAACAAGGAAACCACTTCTACAATATTTTCTGTAATAAAATTATGAGTTATTATTTTTTTTAAATGAAATATAATTTTTAGAACTATTTCTCTATAATATTGTGTTGATCTAATGTACTTTTCAAAATCAAGTTACATTTTTAACAGTTGTTTTGCTTCCCTTGATGCATTATATATAAGGGTGAGTGGTTAGAGATGCTTATTTTGCTTCTCTTGCTTGGTTTCTCAACTTTTCCTTATTTTCATTCAGATGGATCCCAGTACTTGCCCCTTCTCTTTGGGTCAACTCCAGCGTCATACATGTCAGTCCTGTCACCCGAAAGGTTTCTCTGCTCCAAGAGACCTGCATCTTTTATGATTCAGTTCTACATCAAGTCGTCGATGGGTATGACTGAGTGACCAACCTATTCGGGGGAGATCTCGTTTTCTTATAAAGATAAACTCCGATGGGGCATCTGACTTCTTTTTTGCCATGAGTTGTGTTCAATTTTCAACCATTATGAAGTGCTTCTGGCTCAAATCAAGCCAAAATTTGATAGCACTCATCATGATCTACATCATCTAATACAAGCAAGCTTGGGTTCCATGTCAGCTGGAGCTGTTCACCTACGCTTTGATAGATACTTTTAATTCAGTTCGGTTGGAATGTTCCAACTACTGGGACCTGAAAACAAAATCAAATATTGGAAGTTCTGATTCTTCCTTGGTTCTTTCTTCAGCATCTAGGAAATACAGATTATCTTGAACAAAGGCATTTATAAAAAAAAATTTTATTCTACTTCAAACCTGATGTGAGGCCGAAGAAGTGGAGGGGAGGCTATTGTCAATGAATCAATACACTATTGGCAGGTTGTCAACCAAATTTTGGATTTGGATACGTTTGGCTCCATGATTACAGCAATATGTAAGGAGTCAGACACCCAAGAGGTCCAGCAATAGGTAGATGAGGCTACTCAAGTTTCTCGAAGAAACCACATAGGCAAGCCACCCGCCATGAGGCTATAACAGTGGAGAGCCAAAAGATGTCCATTGCTCATGCTGGCAAAAGGAATGTTGGTACGAATTTCATATACTCTATCTCTAAAACCTTTGTGTTGATCCAACTAGTTTCAACAATAGAGCTAATACTAATTGAGTGAAAGGCTAAGACATGTTGTCCCGAAAAGGCTGATTGTCTTCATATCATAATTTACAGGAAGGACGGAGTCTTTCCTCGGTCTCCATCTATCATCTCTTGGGCCCTCCTGGCTAATTCTGCCTTGGAGGATGTAGGAGTGGAGTTTTAAGACAAAATCTTCTTAAAAAATAACAACCTACATTATCTCATATTCATTGAGACCGACCATACATGATTTTAAAATCGTTTAGGTGATTTAGATGGAAGTCATTTCCAGGCAGAGTTATAATTCCATTGCATATTTATTGTGTTTTCCTTTCCATTACACTAGGTTTATGTTGTTTCATTTCATTCGATAAACATCGTCTTTAATTTTAGCATTTTGAGGTCGTTTGTCTAGTTACGAAATAAATCATCACCCTATAAGGCTTCCTCATGATCATATATCATGTGATATAAGTCCTAAATTTCTAATAAAATGACAAGATTGAAACATCAAATAATTTTTTTTCAAACTAATAAAGTGACAAGATTGAAACATCAAATAATTTTTTTTCAAAATATATAATGTCAAATAATAGGTTAGTTGAGATGTCACTAAGTATTCTCAGTATCTTCAACATCTCATACTCTATATTTCTTGTGTTCTATAAAAAAATTTTCCACTTTTGAGTTTTCTTATTTGATATTCCGAAGAATCAATTATGGAAACTAAAATTTAAATTCTTTGAAGATAAAACCCCAACCTTAATTGTAAGTCTTCTTAAATAACTTTGATCGTTTAAGATGTAATTAATTACAAGTGATTGCTCTTATAGGAAGTTAACGACCAATATTAATCTAAATCATATCTATTCTTCAGATTAGGGAAAAGATCTGTTGGCATAACATAGACCAAACAATATATAATAAATTTCATTGTTTGAATAATTGAGCCAATTATTAAATGGTATTTTCATTTTTTTGAGATGATATATTATTTTTAATGTTGTGTTTAATTATTTAAATAATTAAATATTCAAGATATGTTCGATTTTTATTTTAAACTCTAACAAAAATTAAAATCAACTAGGGAATTTTGAATTCTTTTTAGGGCTGAACAGCTGAAATCTACATAGAGAATGCAATCTACAACCGACCAAGGTCTCAGTGCGCCTGAACTGTTGTATGTCTGACGGCGCTCACTTAGCACTGTCCTAGTACCAGGACTCTCCTACTGTGTCGTGAGCTTGAGTCGTCCTTCGACCATAGTGCACTGGAGCTTTCTGTTAAGGGTTATGCTCTTCTATTGCTTTCTGATGGCATCCAATAAGTGACACGTTATTTTGTCCTTCAACTCTTGGATATGTTGCTCAATCTCTTTAGTGCACTCCATGTCTATATTATTTTTTTGGTGGGTTTCTTCTCTTTGCACTGCTCCTATTCTTGTTGCTATTATGAACCACTTTTACCGTACCTTTTAGAATGTTGAATCTGAATATGTCTTGTAAATCACATCCAAGGAATAGAGCATAGAATGAGAGAAAGAGAGAGAGAAAGTGAGAGTAGTAATGAAAAGGAAAATGAGGGAAAGTGTGTAATCTTTATTCTAATCATCTCATATTTATAGATAAAGGGGGTACAATATGAGAAGTCAGATTTATCCCCCCACTTAAATGAGAAAGATATAGGTTATCGTAGATATTTCACCCTTGTGGGCCCAAGGCCTTGCTGCTTTCTAGCTCGGCCAGCTGACTTGACAAAACTTTTGCCAGCTTCGCCAGGCGGATGGAGCTGAGTATGCTACTGGTCGAATGTATCCGTAAATGTTGTTGATTAGCTTTGCTTGTTGTGGGTTAGTAGGACTGCTAGATCGTAAGCATGGTTCGGTTGTCGATCCTCAATCTTCACCAAGAAACTTCTACAACAGGGTGAAACTAGTCTGTTACGTAGAGGGTAACTCTTCATAATCTAATGGACAGCTTTCCTTAAATGAGAGAACCACGGTAGGATGATTGTGATATGTTGTCCTTTCTTGATGACATTATGGGAGGAGGTTAAGTGACCTTTAGTATGATAGAATCATGGGGACTAGCTTCTCCCTCGAATTGGCTTCATCGTGATGACATGTTTGGACGACTCTTCTTCTTTCTTATGAATGAGTCTAGCTGATAGCACTTTAACCGCTCCTGTGATTTAAACAGCCTTGAATTTTCTATATCCGGACGGATATCGTTTGTGGATCCACCTTTTGGTGAACCCTATGGATAATAGGGCCTCTTTTTTTTTACCATTGTGCTATTATTGTAATGATTAGTTTTCTATAAATGAGAAATTTAGCATAATCCTCATTTTAACCAAAAAAAAAATCCAATTTTTCCTTCATGGACACATGGAACGAATCTCATTCGAATATTCCGTCCCGTCATCTTCTTCTTCGTCTCCACCCTCCCCCGAGATCCTTTTATTAACTCTCCGGCTCCAACTACGACCTCGTTCAATCCAATCCATGGCGACCTTCCCCACCCCTCTATTCTCCATCCATCATCAAACACCCAAGCGTCCTAGGCTCATTACCTCGTCAGCGGCGGGTAACGGTAGGCGTCCATGGTGGGCTCCTCTTTTCCACTCTGCGTTCTCCGGGGATCAGTGCGGTACGGAAGATCTGGTGACGGCGAGCGATTCCGATGAAGAAGCGAAGGACGACACATCGACGGCGGCGAGAATTTTCTCATCGCTGACGCCGGAGAAGGCTCGGGTTATGCGAAGGAAGCTCCGAGCGACGAAGATCTGGCATGACGCCATGTACCACTCCGCCATCGCTTCAAGGCTAGCATCTCCGGATCAGGGTTAGTGGCGTCTAGATCTCTTTTCTTTTTCAGATCGCTGTAAATAAGCTTTGATCTGCAGTTCAGAGGTTTATGCACGTTAGGTTGGGTTAGATTTTTCTCCCATTTCCCCTTTTTTCTTAGGTGGAGGATGGAAGAAGATGGGATCTGTAGTTTTTATGTTCTGTATGAAACGATATCTGCTTCTTCGCTGTGTAAACTGGTGCGAATCAGTATGTTCTTCTTTGCTGTATGAGGCTGTGGAAATCTGTTCGTATATTTCCGAATGTATCGCTCATTTCCCATCTCAAAACTCGGAAAAATTTTGAGCAGCCCGTAAGTTACAGGAAGGATTTTGGGAGGTTATAATCTCGTTATATCCCCTATAACCTCCTTGTAACTTGTCTGTATATAAAAACAGAAGCGCGACACTAAAAACAGAAGCGCGGCACTTACTAGAAAACATAAGTAGTTACAGGGAGGTTACAAGGGGTATAACACGGTTATAACCTTCTAAAATTCTCCCTGTAACATGTTTGTAAGTTACAGACGTACGTATGTCTTATGTATGCAAATTTTTCCCTCAAAACTCTGGAAAGTTTAGTTTTTTTGTGATACAGGGAGGTTACAAGGGGTATAACGCGGTTATAATCTTTTAAAATTCTTCATGTAACATGTTTGCAACGAGTGTCTTATGTTCACAAATTTTTCTCTCAAAACTTTGGAAAGTTTAGCTTTTCTGTGATC
>NW_018164944.1:163131-164050 GCF_001263595.1 Phalaenopsis equestris | reverse complement strand
TCAATGATAAAAATTAATTTAAAATATAAACCTTTTACCTTTAGATAAAATGCATATTCTCTAAGAAATTCTAATGAAAAATTCAACTTCTTTTAAGCTATTTTAATGATGAGTTCTCGTATATAACCGTAAAAAAAGTGTGATGACACTCTTTATTAAATTGGTTGTGATGACACTCCTTAGCTTATAAATAATGAATCGGGTGCCCTTAACATATCAACTATTTAATTTCTTCCTTTAAATGACTACAACTTTTAGCTAAATATCTTTTTAAGCAATTGAAGTGATAATCCTAGGATTGCTTTCAATTATTTAGACTTTTAGCATCTTTGGTCATTCGAGTTTATTAGAATTTTAGAAACTCATTAGATTATTAGCTTTAGATGCATTTAATAGAGAATAGTTATTTGATTTATGCCAATTTTTGTGTGAATCCTTAATCTTTTGAATAATTTTGCTTTCTACATTGGGATGTTTGTGCAATTCCATTAGAGGCACTCTTGTAATTATTATTGAATTATTCAAATTACTTATGATGAGCATTGATTATCTTGTTACTAGTCATTTGTGCTTCTATTTGATGAATGAAATCAACAAAGGAGTGAACAATCTCTAGCATTAGATAAAAATAGAAGGGTTAAGAATAATGATCTCCTAGAAAAATAACTTCAAATATACTCCTAAATTTTGACAAGCCTTTAAAGAGAATCTTTAAAAATGCTCTTTAAGAGTACTTTCCACATTTTATCAAAGTTCAAAAAATATGAGAACAGACTTTAATGACTTTAATTGACAATAAATTATTTCATAAAAAGCCTAGCTTGGCTTATCAAAGGTATGGATGGTTCTCTTAGGAAAAGAATAAAATTAAGTATGAGATTGCCTATTAAGGGTGGTAGAAAAGACTTAATAGATGAAC
>NW_018164944.1:162197-163031 GCF_001263595.1 Phalaenopsis equestris | reverse complement strand
CCCCCTCCCCGCAACCCAAACCTTCATCTTCTCTACTAATTATCATTCTAATCTTTTTTTTCATAAATCTTCTTGGATACATTTGCTCCTCTTAAAAACAATTAAGAGAAATCCAATCTCCTTGCTCGGTGGCAGACTCAACTAGTCCTTTTTGTCTGCGTTTATGGAATTAATCTCTGTTTCTAGTGCTTGTCAATTCAACATCAATGCCGTCACAATGATTCTAACACACGTGTTGGTTTTCCTATGTGCCAACTCTTGAGCTTAGGGCTATGGTACCTGGCAGAAACAGAGCCAAAAAAAAAAAAAAAATTTACTACGGTACAAATTAATTTCAAAAATAATCTCATTTTTTTTATCCCTCTTATGAATTGGGCTGTCAAAAAGTCTCGTGTTCGGCTCGTTAAGAAACTCGTGTTCGGCTCGTTCGCTAAGTTAAAATCCGAACACGTGTTGTTTGTGTTCCGCTCGTTTTGACTTATAATACTATTAATCAATTATATATATATATATATATCTTTGATGAGTAGTATTTTTAAAATTAATTGACCACAATGCTAAAAAGATTTATAATCAATAAAAAGTATTAATGAAGGAAATAGAATAAAAATTATTAATTTAGATTCAAATGATGTTTTAAATATTGCCCTAATCCTTAACATCTTATGGCTACGTGATTAGGGTTATCAAAATGACTCATTGTTCGTGAACGGCTCGTGTTCGGCTCGCTAAGCGAACGGGCCGAACACAAACACACTTTTTGAGCTCGAAATATAAACGAGCCGAACACGCGCTGAGCCTGGGCTCGCTCATCTTCGGCTTGTTTACACCCCT
>NW_018164944.1:108830-158748 GCF_001263595.1 Phalaenopsis equestris | reverse complement strand
TTTGCCTCCATTTTTTAACAATAAATTTATGTTGTCCAAGAATATAATAAATCAATGTGAAATTATAATTCAAAAAAATTACAAGGCACCACTGATCGAACATTGAACATTGGTTTGGATTTGTTTAGAACAATTCAAAATATTCTTAGGAAAAATAAAATTCAGAAAATTTTGTAACTTCCATAACCCTTTCTTCAAATATAGGTAACCCTTATTAGGAGTAAAATCCTTTTTGTAGGGTCCAATCTTCTTCTTTGAAGGAACATGACATGGTTTTGAATAGGAAGTGTATATCTTCCTTTCAAGTTTCATTGTTCAATCACTGAGAATACAGAACTTACACTGATAAAATTTAGAGTATTTTTAATATTATCAAGGAGTAATAAACCTTCATCCACAATGCTAATGCCAAAGGAATTATGTTCAATTCTTGTATGAGATGGTCCATTAAGAAAATTTTTAGAACATTCGAGATTAATGGTGCGATGTCGCCAATCACTATTGATGCTTTGTATGACAGTGATTCAATTTTTTTGTGAATTTGCCCCCATAGGATACCAAGTCCTTTATATATCTTTCATGTGCATGTATCATACGAAATTTGATATGTTGCAGTTGAATTTTTTTTTTTTCAACAACTAAGAGATATTGCCTTTCAGGGGGTGTATAATAGTTCTAATTCTTTTAAGGCTTATATCCTTCAAGGCTTTTGAATGAATAAAAATTATATTATCTTCTAAGGCTTTAGTCTTCTGTGATTTTAAACAAGCAGGTACATCTTACTAGGCTTCTACCTTAAAAGATTTTTTTTTTTTTAAATTGTGTAATTTCTAAGATTTTTGCCTTCTAAAATTTATATATAACATAGTTGTAGAATTTTAGTCTCATGAGATTTTGCTAAACCTTTTGAGATTTTAATCTTCTAAGACTTTGTTTTAATGTATATTTTGACTCTCATATCTTCACAAATTTTTAATTGATAGAGATTTAATCTTATAGAGTGTTTTTAATAAAGATTCTCTTCACTGCTAGCTTTTTATCAAGTTTACTTCATGTGCATGCTTTCCAAGAGTTAATACTATGTTTTACATGTAATATCAAGTGATATTTTTAGTGAGAACTTTGTCTGCTATTATCTTCTCATCAAGACTATCTCATGAACACGTCCTTCAAAGATTTTATAATGTGCAATATTATTTATTGGGAAAAAAATCATCAATGATAAAAATTAATTTAAAATATAAACCTTTATCTTTAGAAAAATTGCATTGTTTTACACAATAATATTATGTGATATTTTTTAGCGAGAAATCTGTTTGCTATTATGTTCTCATCAAGACCATCTCATGAGCATGTCTTTAAAAGATTTTATGATGTATAATATTATTTATTAGAAAAAAATTCATCAATGATAAAAATTAATTTAAAATATAAACCTTTTACCTTTAGATAAAATGCATATTCTCTAAGAAATTCTAATGAAAAATTCAACTTCTTTTAAGCTATTTTAATGATGAGTTCTCGTATATAACCGTAAAAAAAGTGTGATGACACTCTTTATTAAATTGGTTGTGATGACACTCCTTAGCTTATAAATAATGAATCGGGTGCCCTTAACATATCAACTATTTAATTTCTTCCTTTAAATGACTACAACTTTTAGCTAAATATCTTTTTAAGCAATTGGTATATAACCGTAAAAAAAGAGCGATGACACTCTTTATTAAATTGGTTGAGATGACACTCCTTAGCTTATAAATAATGAATCGGGTGCCCTTAACATATCAACTATTTAATTTCTTCCTTTAAATGACTACAACTTTTAGCTAAATATCTTTTTAAGCAATTGAAGTGATAATCCTAGGATTGCTTTCAATTATTTAGACTTTTAGCATCTTTGGTCATTCGAGTTTATTAGAATTTTAGAAACTCATTAGATTATTAGCTTTAGATGCATTTAATAGAGAATAGTTATTTGATTTATGCCAATTTTTGTGTGAATCCTTAATCTTTTGAATAATTTTGCTTTCTACATTGGGATGTTTGTGCAATTCCATTAGAGGCACTCTTGTAATTATTATTGAATTATTCAAATTACTTATGATGAGCATTGATTATCTTGTTACTAGTCATTTGTGCTTCTATTTGATGAATGAAATCAACAAAGGAGTGAACAATCTCTAGCATTAGATAAAAATAGAAGGGTTAAGAATAATGATCTCCTAGAAAAATAACTTCAAATATACTCCTAAATTTTGACAAGCCTTTAAAGAGAATCTTTAAAAATGCTCTTTAAGAGTACTTTCCACATTTTATCAAAGTTCAAAAAATATGAGAACAGACTTTAATGACTTTAATTGACAATAAATTATTTCATAAAAAGCCTAGCTTGGCTTATCAAAGGTATGGATGGTTCTCTTAGGAAAAGAATAAAATTAAGTATGAGATTGCCTATTAAGGGTGGTAGAAAAGACTTAATAGATGAACTAATAGGAGGCTTATTGGATAATATAAAATTATCCTGCAATGATTAATATGCTCATAAGAATCAAAGGATCCATCACAAAAATCATAGTTGGTAGCTTGAACCCCACATAAATGGGATTCTAGAAGGCTATGTCACCGAATTATTTTGGACCGTGTCACAGAATTATTGATGCAAAGACTTTTAGTTATTACATTGGCTAATGTCTTCTAGTAATCTACAATCAACTAATGTTAGTCAACATCCTACTTCCAATGCCCAATCCTTTGCCCCTTTCATCAGTCAACTAATGTCTTCTAGTATTCATGTCCTAATATTTGATATACATCAACATTGAATGTGTAATAACAACATAAATCCAACATTCATTAACCAGAAATCATGGATTCATGTCCTACTTATGGTACCAGTCATCGCCTTTCTTTCATTGACTAATATTTGTTGACCAATGCCAAATTCCCTATGTTTCCCCTTCACTGACAATAAATATCTATCTTTTTATCGAACAATATCCACCAATGCCCCATACCAAGAACCAATCCATTCATTCATGCCATCAACAAACACCTACCATCATCTTTGACCAACATTGCAACCTCTTACAATTACCTCAAGAGAAAGTCTATAACTAAATTACTATACTGTACTCTCTCCTTCAATTGCATGTGCGTGCAAATTATTGTAATCTCAAGTCAATACTAGAGCTGGAAAGACTCCATAATTTTCTTTTTTCCATAGATTTCTCATGCAAAAAATATCCCTTAGATTTGTGCAATTCTTCGTGTTGTGTAAAATCTTTTCTAGAAGCTAAGAAGTAATTCATAATCTTTATTACCATAGATTTTATAACACAAAAGTGGCAAAAAAAATCAATTGAAGGTATAGCTGAAATATCTACAAAAGTGGCAAAAAAAATCAATTGAAGGTATAGCTAAAATATCTAAATATTCTTAAAAAATATATATATTGTCAGCTTCAAATATTAGACAAGGACACAAATGCAATCAAACTCAATTTCTGCCAACCATCATCCATTGTTTTTGTTCATTTCAGAAGGTAAAAAAATCCTAAACCAAACTATGCAATGTTATTGAATGATTACTCAAACATAATCCAAACATAATCTATATAAGCGGTACAAAGGGGCATAAATCGCATTAAAAAACAATTGATCAAAACAAGTAAGAAAATGGACCACTGCTCCGTCAAATCGCTCCCTCTCAAATTCCTCCTATGCAAAAACGGAACACCAAATTGAAAACAAACCAGCCATAACCCATAAGCCCGACCGTGTTGACCCGCCTGCACCATTGTTGTCATTTCCAGGTGTGGCTTGGGGAGTACCTACAATGTACAAGTAAATAGTCACCTTGTATTCGTAACTCTATCAAATACATTATATCAAAAAAGCCATTGGTGAGATGAAGATATTATGAAAGTCATTGAAGTTTCATAAATATGCATATATTGTTGCAATTCTTTGTATTTAACTTTCACATATCTCTAAAAAATGTTCAAATGATAAGGGAGCTTAACATAAATTCATGATGAATTCAAAATTATTTGTTCTTCTAAACTTAGCTATAAGTCAGTTTGATCTCAACTCGATTTGTTAGAAATGCATTAGTCAAACTAGGCTTTGTCCCAATCATTTTAAAATTGAATGAACTTTTTATCTTCTATGAAAAAATTTTAGTCTATATATATATATATATATATAGTTTACGAGCTTTAGAGTAGCAAAATTCAAAATATATTTGTCTCAATTCAAACTAAATCATGCAAGTTTATTGGCTAGTACATTTCAGCCAAATCCTACCCAATCAAACTTATAAGCTTATTTATCAATGATTTTCAATCTTCAAATCAAATTCATATTGCCAAGTAACAAAATTTTTATAAGCATCCAATAAAAGATTCAGTATTCAAGGAGCTTAAACATTGCAATTCCGAAGTCCGGACAGCTTTTCACAATGAAATTTGAGTGAACCCCAAGTAAAACAACACAATAGATAAATGAGTGCGACTAAAGATGGAGCAAAAAATTCAGAGACCATTTGAAATCACTTTTTTTTTTTTATCTTTTATTTTGTTTGATTTATAATTTGATTTGAAATAAAATAAATGTAGTTTTAAAAATATTATTTTATTAAATATTAAATATAATGATTTATATTATAATAATGGCAGTCACAAATAGAACAACAATGACTACAGGTAAGACAATGCTAACGACGATGTAAATGGTGCCCAACAGCCTGTGGCAACTTGAGATGATAGGCAATGGCAACAACCAGTCGGTATTGATAGTTGTAATTATTTTTAAAAATATGAAAATATCTAAAATTTATTTTGTATATTTTAAAAATAAGCAAATTTAGTTTTAAAAATAAAAATAATGCAGGTGAAAAATATACTAAATAAATATATTTTTAAAATTAAAAACAACAACAACAGCAGCCTTTATACCACTAATTGGGATCGGCTACCTGAATTTGTTTTCTCCGTTTTGTCCTATTGAGTGTTTTCATTTAATTCTAATAAATTAAGATCATTTTTTATACAATATGACCAAGTCTTTTGAAGGTCTACCTCTACTTTTCTTAACATAAGTCGAATTTAAGACATTTACTCTCCTAACCTGAGCATTAGATGATCGGTGTTTAATGTGACCAAATCATATAAGACGACTCTCTCTACTCTTGTCTGCCACTGGAGCTACACCAACCCTTTCACTAATACATTCATTTCGTACTTTGTCTCTAAGTGTCAAGCCACTCATCCACCTAAGCATACTCATCACAGCAATACTTAACTTAGCTTTATGCTTCTATTTTAAAGGTCAACATTCTGCGCCATGATGCATTGCAAGTCTCACCACCATTTTATAAAATTGAAATGCACAAATAAAAAATTATAATAATCCAACAAGCCCTAAATGTCTATATTGAGGGGCTATTTCATTTCCTACATTAGTGGGGCAAAATAAACCAAATACAAGAAATTCTAATATTTTGACGTTTGGTTGGATAAAAAAGAAATACAACAAAAAATTTTGATGAATTTGGACTTCAACCTCCAGATCAAAACTAGTGTATTCCTTTTACACTATATTCCTTTTTCAGTAAACCAAACATCCCCAAAGTGAATAATTATGATGGTTTTCTCCGTTAAATGTGATAATTAGCAATTTAAAATACCTAAGAAATATCATTCATGATTCATAATTAGATGCTCTTCTAACTTGTTCTTATTGCATCAGGATTTGTCTCATCCAAGTAATCAATCTTGAACTAATATCAAACATTTAAATTCATATCACCGTTAGTACCAATGTTAAGACCATCAATTTATATTCTGTCATCCAATTCAAATCTCTAACAAAACTAATATAGGTATAAAGTCTCCAATGATCCATCCATCATCATCACACGTGAATTAATCTAGCAATAATCTTCAACATTATTAAAATTTTTTCATTCTTCAGTAGACGGACCAAAATACCAGTGGCATTTGAACTGAGTGGTATTTTGTCTAACAAGGAACTTAAAATAAACATTTGAAAATCCACCTAAGTAATCACAGAAATTAGATTTTATGAGAAAGGAAATAGTCCAAAACTTAGAAAGGAAGATTTTATATTTTACATAGTTATATGAGAATTTATGCACAATGCTTTGACACTATACATATTTATGATTTAATTTGTCCAAACATAAAAGTGGCAAGAGGTGTCCTCAACAAATCCTCATTCCCTCAAGAATTATATGTCATACAAAACTTAATTAACTTTCATTCAAATATCTATGAAAACCTCAAAAATAATAAAGATAAAATTAGTAGCCTCACTTCTTCATATCAAAAGAAAGATCAAATTAATTCATTTCAATTCTTATTTAACATAACTTCAACCATAAATTTTAGTATTTAAGATGTTTCCAATAACAAAATATTTAGGTAATTTAACATTTAAGTTAAATGTGTCTAGGATATGCTAATATAGTATGGGACTCAACACCAACCATCCATCTACTTTACCACTACTATATAACATTTTTGGAATGCATTATCCCACATCATAGGTAATAGTTAATACTTCCACTTAACCAATCAAATGTTGCATAAGCTAAAATTGCGGTGAGGACAATGGAAAAATATTCAAAATTCATGCTTCGGACTAATTATTATTTTATAAGTTTTATTATGTATTACAAGAAAAGGGAGAATCAAAATACATGCCACATAATTCTTGTGTACTTACATATTTATCACCTAAATTTTGATAAACACCTATATAACACTTAAATATTTGAATTGCATAAAAAATGTCACTAATATTGGCCATTTTAAAGAGAAATATATATTTTTATGCATGTAGTTTAATTTACCTGAGACAATAAAGTGTTATATAAGTAAATATCAAAGTTAGGTGTTAAATATATAAATAAATAAGAATAGTGTGGTGTGCATGGAATTCTCCCAAAGAATATATTACTCTGCTTAAATTTTCTTAGTAATTTTAAAAGTAATACCATAAAACCTTTATTATAATGAAGAATAATTTCTTTCTTATACAATTATGTGCTATAAAAATCAGCTCAGTCAAATAATTAGAAAAAAAAGCTCCTCATGATTTTTAAATCATATTAAAAAATATTTTTAAATTTATTTGAAATATGATGTCATGCAATTGAAATAAAATACTAAGTATACTTGTTTTTTGTATCACAATGTAACAAAAATCAACCATTCAATTAAAAAAATATATTATTAAATGAAGAAATTTTGGGTTAGGATATCAAACTCAAATCTGATCAAGATGTTTTTTTCCTAATTAGTGATTTACTTTAAGATGAATATATCAGAAATGAATATATTTAAGATGAATATTATTAAATGCGAAATAAATATATTTGTGATAGGCTTGGTGTAGCTCCTGTGACGGACAAAATGAGAGAAAGCCGTCTTAGATGATTTGGTCACATTAAACGTCGACCATCTGATGATCTAATTAGAATAGTAGATGTTTTAGATTCAACTTGTGTTGAGAAAGGTAGAGGTAGACCTAGGAAGACTTGGGCTTATTGTATAAAAAATTATCTTAATTTACTAGATGACACTAAATAGGATGAAATGGAGAAATAAGATTCATGTAGCCGGCCCCAGTTGTGGGATTAAGGCTTTGTTGTTGTTGTTGTTGTTGTTGTTGTTGTTGTATTGATTTACTTTAAGATGAACGTCATATATTACTAATGAATCAACTCTCTTGTTAAGAAGATAATCCAAAAACATGAAATCCAGCCTTATTAAATTTGGATTAGGATAATAAATTTGACTCCAACTTATATATAAATTCGTAATCATGCTAGGGCATTTCCTTAAGAAATTGTAACTGATTGGTTTCCATATAATCTATGAAGGGGAGAGGATTCCATGATGAGCAGTTCATATATTTGTACTTGTAGAATTTTAATGGAATCAAAGTATTTTCAAATGAGCCATCCTCAAATCAGAGTAACTTCATTCTAATTTGATTGCAAGTGCATCGATTTCTGGAAGGATAAATAACTCCTTACCTGGAAGACCTGGTGAACCAGAGGGCGATTCTACCGCTGCAGGACAAAACAGGGGAATTCGATAAGAGATTTCACCAACATCGACAACAAATCAGGAGAAAAATTTAAAAAAAAATGGAAATCGGAAGCAGCAGTGGTACCGGTTGTATTGCAGAGATTGGACGAGGAAGTGGTGATGCCGCAGTTGACCGGAAGTTTGAGAGCCTGGCTGACATCCACACCGAAGGACTTCAAGACCTCGGGATTGCTGAAGATAGCGCAGAGACAAGGTAAATCGGTTCTCACGGCTTCCCTGAGCGGTTTGCAGCAGTCCTCCGGAGGATTCGAACTGTTGAGAAATTTTTGGCACGCTATCAGCTTCGTCGCGCAAGTCAGCGAAGATCCCTGCGCCGCCGCGTTCGACGCCATCAACGCCAATATCGCCACCACCATCAGCGTGATTGTCGCGGAGCTTTTCGCAGCAGCCAAAACTCCCATTTTGAGCAAGTCAATTAGGAGTCTCCTCTTTCACTTTACTAGGCGTTCGACTCCTGCTGCTTCTGTTATATTACTTCTAAGGCGGCTTAGGGCTAGCGATTGTAGTCACCACCGGTGGATAACCACAAATGATTTGACTTCTAAAAGGGTGATCTTTCTTTATAATATTTTTAGAAAAAAAAACTATTTTATTTAAAGAAATAATTTATTGATTCATTGCAATCATCTCATGGGGGTGTTTATAAGCATAAGTTTTTAATTAATCTCAATTAGAAGTATATTAATCTTTTTTGTTTGGACACTTTTAACTTATTAGAACTTGGTCATTCAAATCATTAAATGAGGGTTGAACATTATAATGCAATAACTATTTAAATTAGTTTAATATGAGATATGATATTTTACCTTTTTTTTCCTCATTTTTTTATCATAATATGTTAAAATTAGATAAAAATATGGCGTTGAATAGGTCACAATAGAGAGAAAATATTCATGTATCCATGTAGTCGTCCCCACTTAGGCTCTGTTTGGGGCAGCTTATTTGGTGTGGTGGTGTTTTGAAAACGCAACTAGTCTATTTGGGTAACTGTTTTTTGGCAACTTATGCGTTTTTAAAAATCCGAAAACAGCGTATTCACACCGCACCTATCTAGGTGCGGAGGGAACTTTCTGACAGCTCAGCCAGCTTATTAAAACAATTTGTAGATTATCTGATTGTCTGGATAATCTGCAAATAAACATATATTCAAGAAGTTGCAGCTGCCCCAAACAGACCCTAAGTGTGATAAAGGCTTATTGTGGTGGTTGTTGTTTTATTTAAATCATTTATTTTGAGTCAACTAATTAAAATTGAAAAGATGAACCTTGTTTAATATGTGAATCTCTTGATTCATTGAACCCGATTATGGGTTGTTCTGTATGTGTCTATGTAAAAGCGTGTTTGAACTTAAACCGAATGATCAAAGGACCAGCTCACAATTGATTGGTCGAATAAGTTGATCTGAACTGAATTTAAAATCAAGACAAATTTATTCATTAAATAAATTAAATTTTTTTTTCAAGGAAATATATTGTATTTAACAATCATCAAGAAGGAGCCAAGATAGATTGACTTTGAGCGGGCTTGAAAAATGAATAAATTTGTTGTATTCATGTTGATCCATCTTAAGAATTATTTCTATGATTATTTTCTTATACGGTTTATAAAAATTAGTTGCCCTAAGAAATTGTTGTTATAAAGGTTTTAAATCTAAAAATCATATATGGCATGCAAATGTTTTAATAATTAGTCATAATTTTTAAAATAAAGAATTAGGGTAAGTAGTTTGGAGATAAAAATATGCTTAAGAAAAACTTAAAGGGAAAGAAAAAAAATCAAATGTTGAATGGGTGATTAGGTGTAGTTGTTAGTACGGGTACCAATTTGAGTTGGCTTGTTGGGTTCATGTCTGACTCAACGTTAATCTAACATAAATGTGCTTGATTCGAACTTGACCCTTTAATCATATGAGCCCAATTAGAGTTTGAGTAAGTAGTCCAATTGAGATTGTAGGTATTGGAAGATGGGTCATCAAACCTAGCTCCTATGTTAAGGGGTAAAGATTATGAAGGCTAGTCATCAATGTGTTACCATATTCCTCAAATGATCTAAATTTTTTTTCGTTGGAGTTTGTCATATCAAAGTGTTGGAGCATTTTTAAAAATATATATATATATATATACTTTTTTTATTTAGTTTTTCTCAAAAAAAAAATTAGCACCTGCAAAGAAACACAAAGAAACAGAACAAAAATATAGATGCAGCAACAAAATTAAAAAAAAATAAAAACAAGAAAAATAAAATTGTCAAACTTAGATCCTAAGTTTTTCAACTGAAGCTTTTCTAACAACAGAACACAATTATTAACGCCAAAAACTCATTGTGGAGTAAGTCGGTTATACAACGCAAGTGCACGTGTCAAACAGTATGTGGTTTAAGAGTCCACGTATCGATCTCATGTGGAAAGTGTAATAACTATTTCTGCAGAAAAATCTCTAGGATACTAATTTAGTTAACCCTGTCGTGTCAAACAGTATGTGGTTTAAGAGTCCACGTATGATCTCATGTGGAAAGTCTAATAACTATTTCTGCAGAAAAATCTCTAGCATACTAATTTAGTTAACCCAATTTGGTGGATCACAACGATGTCTTAAGTCATAAGGTTCAAGCAAAAATACAGTGAATGACAAACAACAAAAAACAGAAAGAGCGGAATAATTTTGTGAGTACCTTCAAGATGAGGCTCGAGCTTTTGTGATTCAGGGATTGTGGTGAACATAATTTTCCTAATCCTAAATGTTTTCTTATGTAATTGCTATCAATTGGGGATATAATACTCCTTATGTCTATATTTAGGTCAAAAGAAGCCCAGAATCTATGAAATTAAGGCTTCCTCAATTCCCATAATATGCTCCATAACGATTATGACTCCCTGAAATGATTACAAAATTCCACTAAAATATGTCTATCCTCTTGGAATTCTGTGATAATCATTCATTTCCACTACGCAACGGTTAGCAGTCATAGCTTTATAAAATATTTTAATATATTAGTTGGTCAAACTATGAGCAAATTAAGTTCATAGGTTTACCATAACACAGACCATGAAAGCACAAGTAAACTCTAATGAAAAAACATTAGTAATAATCCCTTCTCACATACAAGTCTCTCACAATTCACAAAACATATGAAACTCTCACTCTAGAAGGTTCCCACCAAAGGAGGAATAAGACCTTGAGAAAAGCTCTCAAATTCTCTCCAAATCTTGCCTCTAGCAGCTTCCAACGACTCTCTGATGCAGAACTTCTTTCCAAGCCTCCAAGAGGCCAAGAAGCCAAGAAGCAGTTCTCTCATAAACAGGTTTTTATAAGTTAGGTTTTATATTAGGGATCCAAATAGGTTTCCAAACTCTTCAAATACGTCAATGAATCCAAAATGGGCAAATATGAGTTATGGATGTTTGACGGTGTGGTCATGTCCGAAACTGGTGTGGTTACGATAGAAACCAACATGGTCATGCCCAATTCTGGCGTGACTGTGCTAGACAACTCTATGTCTCGTGTTTTGACTCATATAACCTGCACAACATCAACACAAAAATATTTCTCAAGTGCAAATCTGTGATAAATTAGTAAAAATATCAGGTAAATTGCAGGGAAAAATGAAGGTGAAATAACGTAAAATTGATGCATATGAATACTATTTTCTGGTAATGTCAATAATATTTTTTTAAAAAGAAATAATTCAATTTATTTATTAGAGTCAAGGAAAAATTTTGCTTAAATATATAACATTACTAAGTTTGGTTGAACATTAAAAGATATTTTTTAAAATATATTGTTATTTTAATACCAATTTAATGATCATCATCCCTTAATTTAATTTTCATTTAACTCATCAGCTTAATTCTGAAAAATCAGTAAAAATTATAGTGGGTTTTCATCTGCTAGACCGTTGTGCTCAAGTCATTTGTAGGGCAGTTGATTATAGCTCAAAAATTACTAATCGCTTGAACATTGACTTAAATTTAGGCTCGGATCAAAATAAACAAGTTGAGTTACGAGCCAAAGTTTGAATTGGATATTTTTCAAGCCGATGTTAACAATCCTAATGATATTAGAACGATAAATTTAGCGAATTTAACACGAATATCTTTAACCGCTAGAAAATTAATTCAATTTTTATCTTAGATTGAGATCAGATCGTAATAAAGGAGCCAATTAGCTCAGAATCTCATGTTTGACAGCTCCAGACGCTGACGGAGTGGCATACGTTTGTCTTTATTTGTCAATTCGCGGTGGCCAGAGAAATTAGTTAAGTAATAGCTGGCAAGTAGCGTTCAAAAAAGTGATTTCCGCGTCCAAATGTACGTCGCGAAGCACGTTCTAGTTTTGGCAAAATTTTGAATTTTTGATGGGGCTGAAAATGAAAAAAAATAATAAATAGAAAAATTATTTCGTACGGACATCATATACAGAGATGCATGAATATATAAATGAAAAAATTATTTCATACGGACACCGCAGCAGAGATGCATGCGATGTCTGATCTACACCGACGATCACCGCAAAGATGTATTTCGGTGGACCCCGTTTTTAACTTTTTTTTAAAATAAAAAATATTTTTGATCAATGGTGGAGATCAGGTGTAGATCTGCCACTGCATGGAATAATTTTTTTATATAAATGGGGGGCATTTGTGTACATTTCATTCAATTCATATATATTTACATATCTAACACCTAAATTTTATCTTTTATATTTATACCATCCAAATGTTTTATATCATATGAAAAATATCATTATTCTATTTCTTAAAAAATATAAAATGCGACTTTTGAAGTATAAATAAGATGACTTATGTGTAAAAAGCTAAAATTTAGGTAGTAGATAAGTAAATGCATAAGAATTGAGTGGTGTGTATGTAAATCTTCCTAAATTAAATTAAATTAAAAACATTAATTTATCATAATAAATATATTTTATTTCAAATAAAAAATATAAATAAAATGGGAAAATGAGATGTGATCATAATTGTCATCTACAATTTGAATCACCCAATCGAACTTAGATTTTTGAAGCCAATTCAGAGGAGTATTTCATTAGCAAGCAGAAAACTTCACTGAAATTCTCAACTTGTTAGCTTTGGTTTCATAATTTCTAAAAGTAGGATTAGTAACTTTTCATAATCACAGAACTTCATACCTTCAAGCTAGATTTAAAACCAGTGGGCTATAAAATTTCACTTTGGGAGTTCGCTTATTCCTCGTAAGATCGATTATATTACTTGAAAAACACATATATTTACGTGATTCGCTGATACTTTACAACATTTCGGTTCGTATTAGCTTTCCTGACTTATTTAATGAAATACTCACAAATGATTCTTCCATCTTTATCTTTAATTTCTCAATAACTTGAATTTGTGCGAGATTTGTTCACATATTTTTAATTGCATGGGCAAAAGAAGAAAATGTCATGTCTTATTCTGGCAGGAATGATTTTTTAAAATAAAAAATTAGAAGGATAGTAAATTAAAATTAAAGTTGAGCACATTTTTTAATTAGAATTACAAATGGCTACAAAGAATAAAATAAGTCATTCTCTTAGCTCCATGCCATCAACACCCTCCATTTAGACATGTGAGCATGTGATTTCTATGAGCTTAAATAAACCTCTCATGATGTTTGGCTATGATGTCAAACATTAGTTTCTCGTTTATTTTTAAATTTTTTGGCTTCATTTCTTTTAAACATTATATAGGTCTTTACAATAATTACCTTCTAAAAAACAAGTAAAAAAAATCATAAATTGGCTTGGACTATAGTCTTTCCAAATCTAATTCTTTGTCAACATTTGACTACTTATTTTTAATTCAACAAATCCAAAGAGTTATAAACAACTTTCTTTCATGGATGTAACAACAAAAATAATATAAATTATGGTCAAATGTACACCGAATGTGGAATCGTCATTGATTACAACCAATACTTTACTGGACACCAAAATGTGAAACCGATGTTAGCCAACTCAAACAACTTCAAAATAACACACAAAATGAAGAAACAATATATATATATAAACACATCCTATCAAAATAGTTATTTTAGCTAAGATAAACTGTAATTTTTTTTTTCCTGATCACTTCATCACGGTCTTATAATTGTCACAAAATACTATGCATTCAGACTTCAATATCTTCCAACCACATGACATATCCACAATCATCTTTAGATCAGTTCTTTGAGCCATGATAACATTTTCTTCCAATATTTTGTCTCTTGTGCCAAGTGTAAACAACACATTGTAAGTTATACTTGCAGTTCACTTGGATGCATTGGATCGATCCCTTTATTGATGATGACTGACTGGAGCTCTTTTTCTATGATTCAATATTCATGAAACACATCATTACTAATAAGAATAATCAATAAATAGATTAAGAAAACCAAACAAATAGAATACACGCTCAAGAAACATGGTGTAGATTAAATAGTTTTAACCCATTCCCTTCATCTCGTCTAGTTTTCAAGAAGAGTTGGTCAATGCCTATAATTCATACACCAGTTTTAACATCTTGGCCAATATATCAAATTATTTAATAATGCAGGCTTTGTTCAAGTCAAATCAAGAAAATTATGATATCTTTTTGGTTGCCAAGTCATTATATTTCTATATATTCATAGTTTATTGTGTTTCCTCATGGAAGAGTTCCCCCAATCCAATTGATTGTTTTTTGATGCAAAAATTGATCCATCATAACTCCATCTGTTGATCCGACGAATAGAAAAAAAATCCATTCATCATCATTTTTTTAAAAAAAGAAAAAAAATACAAGAAATTGAACACCATCCCACAACATGTGTCAAATGTTGAAATACCTAGCAAATTTGGCTTCACAGAAACCACAATGCCCCTACAACAAAGAAAAATACTTTGGTTTTCTTCAATCAAATAATAAGCAATAAAAAATTTCTAAATACCCAACACTAGTTCTCATTGTAGAGTTCTTACATAAGAGCAAGCCTCAAGTTGAAAGAAATAGCATGAAATTGACAGTTGAATTAAAAACTCTAAGGCTTCGTTTGAAAACACAATGCCCCTCCCTTTCGTTGAGTGAATGCCGACGCCTAAATGTATATTTCGTTTGATAGAATAGCTTATATCAACGTATTCTCAGATTATTTCAACGAAATCGCGAATTTTCATCGTTTTAGAATCGAGACATAAGACCCGTTCCGCCAAATGACATTTGTAGGAACTTCAAACAAAGCCTAAGAGACAAACTTCTTTTGGCATCCCCTTTTCCAATTCAAAGAATAGAAAAATAACAAACCAAAATTGAAGTAGATAAGAGAATGGTTTCTTTTCAATGAAAAGCATATCTCATAAATAATTTGATCAAAGATTGTATAAAAAGTGAAGAGAAGTAGGTTGGAGTTTTGTTCAGAGATTTAAAGGAAAAGAATATTGATGATGGTGGGAAAGTATCAAAAGGATTGGTTCACTGAGTTCAATGAAAAGGTATGAGTTGCTTAAATGTTCTGTTTCCTTTGAAAAGGTATGAGCGTATGGGTGCGAGCAATCACCTGGTTCGGGTGGATGAGAGATATCAGAAGTCGACGCAGCTTTGAGCGGAGGGCGACCATAGTTTGGAAGGAGTAGGGCTACGTTTTACAACAATAAGAGAAGGGAGAATTTTGCGTGGAAATTTTAGCAGAATAGACGACTAGAGTAGACAAAGTGCTATTTGTGAGGCATACAAGTAGATTTGTGTGCTATACACGTAAATTTCAAACTTCGAGTGCGAGTTACGTAAATCCTAAAATTTTTGATGCTACGTATGTAAATTTTCACAAATATAAATACAATAGTTTAGATGTTCAATATATAACTCAAATTTTTTTAGTAGGAGGCATGTAAACCCTCCTTTGTTTTACGTGAGATTCTAACAAGTTCAGAATAATTGCCCTTCATCATAATACGAATCGCGCTCATTCTTTCCTATTGTTAGAGCAAATATTGCGTGTGATATTTACATGTGCGAATTGGTAGAATTAAGATAATATTGTGACGGTAATCACTATAATATTACTAAAATAATATTTTAATATCATCAAAATTAATATATTTTTTCAATTCTTAAAACTACTTCTCACTAACAGGAAAAATTATTCCATACGGATCGGACACTGCACGTGCGTCTGATCCTGATCGTAAATGTATTTTGATGAGCTCCACCTAAATTTTTTTTTAAAAGAAAATCTGAAATAATCCTGACGGTATCCGTACACAAAATTTGTCCACTAACACGCAGAAACATTACTGAGCGGTTTGTTGCAGCTCTTCAAACGAAACGGATAACGTTGCCAAGCGACGCTTTCTGCTTCACTCTCCAAGCCTCACATGGCCGTGCTCGGCGGTGCATTCGCAGGCTCCTTCGTCCCTACCTGCTATAGAACCCAGTCGATGAAACCACCATTCAGGATAGGGATTTCTTGCATCGGATGGGTGGCTCTCTCCTTTCTCTCCACCATCCCCTCTTCCCATTCGTGACCTTATCTTCATATCTTTTCGCATTTTTCATATAGGATCCAGAGGGTGTCTTGGGTCCGCCTCAGAGCGGCCACATAGCGCGGCTGGAGTTCCGGCGACGGCTGGAGAAGGATGCCAAGGTCAGAGAAGAGTTCAGCCATCTGGTGCGCGAGGAGAAGGAGCGGCTTCGTGCCCGCAGGGAGGTGAACCTTTCCTCCTCACTTCGTTTCAGTTACCGTTATGGGAGAAATCGCCTCTTAGCACTTATTTTCAGGCACGGATGCCACCGGAAAACAACGCGGGGCTCGTGGAATACTTTCTTGAAACCGAAGCCAGGGATATTGAATTTGAGATTGCGAGGTTGAGGCCGCGGTGAGTTTTTCTGGATGCTTGATGACGATCTTAATCCTTTTATTCTGAATTCTGGAACCGGAGGGGAGTTTCATTTCAACGGTGACATTTGGGGAACTGATACTTGATGAAACCCCATGTTGATGATGCAGATTAACCAAAGATTTCTTTGAACACGTACGGATTGAGCTGGCGAAGCTGCGGTTTGCTGTTGCTAGAACTAAGGTCTCTATGTTCGAAGAAAGAAGGATTTCTGTAGGTATTAAGGTATGATGCTAAGGTCAGCTTTGAATTTCGTAATTATGTATTTGCAGGAGATGGAGGATAGGGTAATTGAGTTGGAGGCCATGCAGAAGGTTTTGCTCGAAGGAACAGGTATGAATGCCGTCGATGGAGATTTCATGTCCTTTCATATTCTTAGGGTGTTGTTTGGTAGCACAGTTTAGGGGGTGTTTGGCAGCACACATTTTAACATGATTTAGCAATGGTTTAGCAATGTATTTAACTTAAACCCAGCCAAACACAAAAAAAAAATCAAAACCAAATCCAACTCTCGGTTAAACCGAATTTATTCCCATTCCGTCTTCTCCACAGCCATTTCGTCTGCAAATTCAAATTTAATAAATCCCACAGAGAGACGGATTTAATGGATTTAGGTTGCCTTAGCTCTCGTCACGAGCTCGCCCGAAAATCCGGATTTGATAAATCCTACTCAACGTAAATCAACCCTGCAGCCAAACACCCCCTTAAGGTAATTCCAGCTGAACACCAAAAAGATACAATCAAATCCAATACTCCGTTAAATTAAATTTTGTCACATTCAGCTTCTTTTACGACGTAAATCCGGATTTACTGAATACCAGGACTGATTTAAGAGATTACTGTATCATCGCTTGCACAAGGCTTGATAAATCCGGATTTATGGGATTTGATAATCCTAAATCAAGTTGCAGCCAAAAACCGCCTTAGTCATACAAAATCATTAATCTTCACCATTGTAGAAGCCTATGACAAAATGGAAGGTGACCTCGTGTTAGCAAAGGAAAGGCTTATGAGAATATTGCAATCTAAAGACAAGAATTCTACTGTACGTACCTCAAAAGTTACTGGCAACTCTTCCTTGTGTTTTGAGAAAATTTCTCTATTTTGTATAATATATTTTGAGTGAAAAATATATTGTCTACATTTAGTTGCTGGAAATGGTTGAGCGGAATGAGTTGAGTAGGTCTGTTTTGGCCCTTCTTGATGAAAACATTGCCGATGCCCAGCAAAATGATCAGGTTAGTTTTCCTCAATTTGCTTTTATCTTTACAAAAATGCTTGCACTAGTTCTACTGCATTTTTGCAACAATGTGCTCCCCTTCTCTGAACTTTCTTTTTTTTCTTTGCATCTATCTCTCTTTTTCCAAAACCTTTCTCTCTAACCTGTACAGAAACTGAAAGTGAAACTCGATTTTGCCCATTCGACTGTTTAATGGAAAGCACATAACTAAGCACGATTATTACTCTGTCAATTATTAGCATGCCCGGCAACATCTCACTGTTAATTAAGAAGCAACCACATATCGGCGCTTAAATCTTACCTTTTGTTTTTACTTCATATTTCAAACTTTACTTCATCCAACTTCTCCACAGGTTGAATTCTTTTGATGACCAATGCCTTTGACCATAGGAGAGCATTTCTTTATGGTTTCGTTGGGATCTTAACCATAAACAAAAAACCCTTATTGTTTGCAAAAATCTGTCTGTACCTATGAAAACTTGCTAACCACACATTCATAGTTCTAGCAGGTTTAAATCCTAAAGAAGTTGCTAAGCTGTTTCACTTGATTTAATCAGTTTTAACATTTGTCATGCCAAAAAACTTCTGAAATTAATTACTTTAGGGTTTTACTAAATCCTACTAATTTTAATCTCAGAAGTTGCCAAACAGCCTATAAGACTGAACTAGGATTTAAGTACATGCTGCGCAATATTGTAAAACCCAAATCGAAGAGATTGATTTCTACAATCAGATTTGATGTTGAAGATCTCTTGTAATTAAAATTATTCATGGCTCTATTAAACGAAAGCAGATAGGAGCTGTAGAGAAGAAATGCTGAACTTAAATTTTGGCGAGTAAACCGCGAGAAGCAAATGAAACTAATGGAATTGCATTCTTGAGGTAAAACGAAAGTTACAACTTAACAGAGAGAGGTTTCCCCCTGTTTTCACACACACCAATAAAGCTACCAGCTACAAATATGTAAACGTATTAAACTGTTCTAGAGACAGTTTGTTAGAGGGTGAAATCCAAAATTACTTAACTAATAGTGGATACCTCCCTGGTGTCATTGTTATCCTCCCTCAAGTTGATGCACCTTTGAAGCGTCAATTTCTCACGAAGAAAATTGAAGTGAGGGCTAGGAAGAGGTTTAGTGAATATATCTGTCGGTTGCTCTGCAGTAGATATATGCATATGACAACTTTGTTGAATTGAATTTTCTACCGAATAAAATGGAAAACAATTTTTATATTCTTCGTTTTGGCGTGGAAGACTTGATCATGAGCAATCACTATTGTTGAAGTGTTGTCACAGTAGATGGAAGTAAGAGATGAAACTAGAACTTGAAATTTATGACATTTGTGCCTGCTGTGGAGAGAACTCGATATTCTGCTTCGGTGGATGAGCGAGTGACGGTGGGTTGTTTCTTGACTTACCAGGATATGAGATTGGGCCCTAGAAAGGCATAGTGCCCAGTGATAGATCGGCGATCAGGATCGCTGGCCCAACTTAAATTGGAGTAACTGTGGAGTGTGAGAGAACCTGATTGAATAGGAAGCCTGAGATCTATTGTTCCTTTAATGTAGCGAAGAAGTCTTTTAAGTTACTAATTTCTATTCTAACACTTGTGAATTTCATTTGATGGATTTAGGGAAGGTGATTGACAGTGTTGAATTGCATTAAGGTCTACCTGCTCAAGAAAAGTTATTCTCATAACATACAAGTGACTTCTTCATTTTTTCATATTTCTAAGTCTGTTACGTCTGATTATATTGAAAGTCAAATTCTATTATGACATTATCATTCGATCATCTCAATTTTTATTATGTTGCAAAGTTGTACCGTCACTTATTTATTAATAAAAAATCAGAGTTCTATCAGTGTGAATCATGTCAATTGGCTAAACATACTCGTCATGTCTATCATTTGTCTAGTACAAACCCTCACATCTTTTCTTTATCATCCACAATGATATTTGGGGACAATCAAAATTGAAAATCATCAATGGAGTTGGCTACTTTGTCTTCTTTGTAGATAAATACACTAGAACTAGTTGGATATTTCTCGTGAATAATAATTTGAAATTGCACAAATATTTTAGTTTTTCCATAACATAATTTACACTCTGTTCAAATGTAAAATTCGGATACTCAAAATTGAGCAATAAATACTTCAATTCTATCTGTAGACCATTTCTTGCCAAGAACGGTATAATCTATGTGACTTCCGCGGCTTCTTGTGTTGAAACTCCACAACAAAATGGGATAGCTGAGAGGAAGAATAGACATTTCTTCGAGGTATTTAGGTCTAAAATGCTTTCTCACTAAATCCCAAAAGTTTTTTGGGAAGATGTCGTGCTCACAATCACCCACCTCATTAATAAAATGTCAAGCATAGTTCTTAAATTCAAAGTTTCTCACAATATTGTGATTGAAAAATACTCTCATGTTAGAGCCTTTTCATTACATCTTCTTTTAAAAATATTTGGCTCTCTTCCAATCAAACCCGCACAAAGCTTAACCTAAAACCCATCAAATATATCTTCCTTTGGTATGCTTTTAAAAAAAAGGGGTACAAATTTTATTCTGTAATTATAAAAAATATCATAACTTCATAGATGTTATCTTCTTTGAAAACCAACCATATTATTCCAAATCTGATATTCGGTGGAAGAATCCGGGTGAATATTAGACTTGGTATACTACTCTGGATACTCACATTGATTGGGAGTCATCACAATCTATTCTACTTCCACTACACTACTTGGGATACCTGTATTGATATAGAGTCATCACAACCTATTCTCCTTTCTTCTATTGCCCACCCGCCGCAACCGATCACCCGCCATAGCTGATCGAACGTTGCGGCCGCTAGCCGCTGCCAGGCAAAATAAAAATATGTTTTGAAATACAATGTTTTCAATATACTTCAAACTAAACAAAAAAAAAAATTAAAATCCTACATTTATTTTATAGCAATCAAATAACTAGAAAGTATTTCAAATATATTATAGTTATAATACTCTGCAAATCTTTTATATTGCATTTTATTTTTAGCAAACCAAACGACCTCTTAAGCAAAACATTTGTACTCCATTTGTATTTTTATGAGAGGAACTCGTGCAGAATTTTTTCCTTTTTTATTTTTATTTATTTTTTATTTTTTTAACCTTTAAATTTATCATTAAATTACACAAACGCATAGATTTTGATGGTAAAATGTCATTATTTCCTTGCATGCGTTTTTCTCTAGGCAGTCATGAACTTCTTTTAGCCTTTGTTGAACAAACAAACGTCATGTAAATAAGCTTATTTTAAAGGAAAGTTTTTGGCTTTTTATTAATATTTTTTTCCCCTGTTTTATGTTACTGCTAGAAAGAAGCTGCCGCCTTCATGGAGAAAGTCCGAGCAGCAATTCTCAAGTATATTACAATCTAGTAAATGAACAATGATTAAAATCTGATTTTTGATTTGTTATTTATCTTCAGTATATCAATTTCATGCCCTTATTCTTTGAGTACTTAGCCACCTTAACAATTACTGTATTCTTATTTTATTTGAATTCTCTTTGAGCATAATGTTGTATATGAAAATTTTAATCTATGCAATCTCAAAATAAATTTAATGATTATTGAGATGTTTCTGGTCAACATAGACTCATGATTCATGAGATGCTGTTACTGTTACTGCTACTCTGCTTGTGATCTCAATTTTATCTGAAATAGCTGAGATAAAATGGCCATGATGCTGATTACAAAATTTTGTTCTGTACAGAAACAACATCAATAATTTCTAAAATTAGGCTTTATTGGTCATGCAGGATAAATTAATTATTAGGATGGAAGATTTGAATACATATCTTTTGTATTTACATATCTAATACTGAAATTTTAATTTTTTACATAAATGTCACATTCGCCATGCATGAAAGAAGTATGTTTCTCTTTTAAAAAATAAAATGGTGATATTTTTGATGTGATATGAAAATTTTAGATTGTGTAAATATTTTCAAGGAAACCGTCATTTAGTGCGTCGTAGAACTAGAAATGGCCTTAAAAGACTTCTCCCAAGTTAGGCATCTAAGCACTCCCTTTCGGATAGTGAAGCTGATGCATGTTAGATGTTATGATTTTGTATTTCTATTATTTTACCCTACTTGAGAGTAGTTTAGACTTTTTACTTATTGTATTTATATATTCTTGTAATGAGTTAATTAAGGTATTGGAAATCCTAGTCAGTTTTGTTAGTCTCTTCTCTTTCTCTTCTCTTCTCTTCTCAATTTTGGTGTTCTGATCGAACTGTAACGTACTAAGCTCTCTCTCTCTCGCGAGTCGCGACCCACTTTGAGATCGAATGCAGACGAACGCAGAAACTCCAGTTGAAGGCGTACGAAGCCCTTGGCCTTCTGTTGCTTTGTGTTCCCCCCTGTCGTCCGCGCGACTTGCGATTCCGTTCGCGATTAGTTTGTGCTCCTCCCTGCCGTCCGCACGATTCGCCTGCGGGACTCGCCGGATCCCGTTCGTGATTGGCTCTGCTTCCTCCCTTCGCTCGAAAGACAAACCAAAGCCTCCCCTTCCATTTCCATTTCGCACGCTCCTCTTTCGCTTTCGGTTTTGATACAGGATCCGAGCCGAGCAGCCTCTCTTCACCTTCTCTCGTTCGCACGAAGCCGCAAACCGAGCAGCTGAACCCCGCCTCCTCTCCGTGGTTCCTGTTCGCACGGGTACAGCCAAAGCAGCCGAAATCCTGATTTGACAAGGAAAAGGTGAAGACTAGACCCAATTTTCAGCATCATTTGCATCTATTGTTATTGGTATCTTCCTTTTATTTATTTATTTATTTTTGCATCGTAGCAATGATTGGTGAAAAAGATGATTCTCTTTAGTCTATTAGTATGCAATTAAATGAACAAAATTATTCCTATTGGAGTTATGTATTGAAGAATTTTTTGAAAGACAAAAGAATATGAGGTTATGTTTCTGGAACCTCTGTTAAGCCCATTGATGAAAATGATGAAAAATATGAAGAACTGTTGGAAGTATGAGAAACAAATAATTCAAAAATAATCACTTGAATCAATAACTATGTTTCACAATCAATCGGTGTCCAATTAACAAAATATGAAACCGCCAAAGAAGTTTGGAATCATTTGAAAAAATTATATGTGCAGTCATATTTTGTAAAAGAATATCAATTAGAGATAGATATTCGTGCTCTTCAACAAAACAACATGAGCATCCAAGAATTTTATTCTTCCATGGCTAATCTTTGGGATCAGTTATCACTTACTGAATCTGCAGAATTACGAGCTTTTAAACCATACACTGATCGTAGAGAAGAACAGTGTTTGGTTCAATTTTTTATGGCTCTTCGAGATGATTTTGAAGGGCTTTGTGTAACAATTTTACATCGCAATCCTCTTCCAACAGTTGGCTCGGTGGTTAATGAGCTAGTAGCTGAAGAGATTCGTCTCAAGTCTCAATCTGAGAAAGGGAATACTGAGGAAGGGATCCTCCCCACTCCTAATCCGTCTGTTTTTGCAGCTACTCATAATAAAAACAAATCTCATGGAAATGTTGGTATTGATGAATGTAGTTTTTGTAAGCAAAAAGGGTCATTGGAAAGCTCAATGTCCAAAGTTGTTGAACAAATCACAGCAGACACGACAACTCAATCCGTTGCACCTACGAAGCTTTAAGACTCCAACATCAAATGTTGCAGCAGTTGTTCATTCAACAGACTCTCTTAGTGTTGGACATGCATATTATTCGGGTCTTATAGTAGCCGTGCTTGTTGAGCAGTTTCAAAAGTTTCTTGTCAGACAACCACATGCCATGTCTGCCTCCTCAGATATAGGTTTGCCTTCTAGTTCATCAGGTACATCTTCTTCCATTTGGATTCTTGACTCTGGAGCCTCTCATCATATGTCATCTGATTTTACATCATTTGTATCCTTACATTTTGCATCATCTGTATTAGTCATGACTGCTGATGACACTCCTATGCCATTAGCAGACACTGGGTCTGTTTGCACACCACATTTATCCTTTTCAAATGTTTACTATATCCCCAATCTTACTTTGAATCTTGTTTCTGTTGGTCAATTGTGTGATTCTGGTTTCTCAGTTTTACTTTCTTTCACCTCTTGTTATGTGCAGGATCTGCAATCCAAGAGGCTGATTGGGACAGGCCATAGGCAAGGTGGAATTTATATTTTGGATGAGCTAAGAGTTCCAGATGTTGTAGCTTCCAGTGTTGACCTGTCATCGTTTCGTTTGAGTTCATCATCTTCTAAATTCTATCTATGGCACTCTCGTCTTGGATATGTCTCTTCCTCTCCTCTAAATTACTTAGCTTTTACAAGAGTTTTGGGCGAGTTAAAAACTAGTGATATTTCTGACTCTTGTGGTTGTAAACTTACTAAATTTTCTGCTTTACCCTTTTCTAAAAGTGTTTCACTTTCTACTGCACCTTTTAACTTGGTTCATTCAGATGTATGGGGTCCTTCACCTGTTGTTACCAAAGGTGGATCTAGATATTATGCCTCGATTATTAATGACTATACTCGTTATTGTTGGATTTATCTTATGAAAAATTGTTCTGAATTTTTTGGTGTTTATAATTTATTTCGTGCATTTGTCAAAACTCAACATAATGTTGTTATTAAGTGTTTTCGATGTGATATGGGAGGTGAATATATCTCTACTAAATTCTTTGAATTACTTGCATCTGATTTGACTTTTCTTCAAACTTCTTGTACTGACACTCCTGAACAAAATGGAGTTGCTGAAAGGAAACATCGTCACATTGTTGAAACAACTCGTTCCCTTCTTTTGTCTGGCTCCGTTCTAAGTGAATTTTAGGGGGAAGCTATTCTTACTGCAGTCTATATTATTAACAGAATTTCATCTTCTGTTATTTCAGGTTTGTCTCCCTTTGAAAAACTATATGGTCATGCTCCTGATTGTCCACTTTGAGAGTTTTTTGTTCTGCTTGCTTTGTTTTTCTTCTTCATGTACAACGTAATAAATTATCTTCGCGTTTGGTAATCTGTGTATTTCTTGGTTATGGTGACGGTCAGAAAATGTTTCATTGTTATGATCTTGACACTCAAAATTTTTTGGTCTCACGTCATGTTGTATTTCTTGAGCATATACAATTTTACTCCATTCATCCTTCTAGTATTTCTTGAGCATATACCATTTTACTCCATTCATCCTTCTTCTCATAGCCTTACAAAGTGTAATTCTATCTCAATTGATCATTTTCACACAAATACAGATAATGAACCTCATCATGTGATTCATCATCCAAATAATTTTGATATTGAGCTTTGTAGGGTTGACACTAGTAGTATCTGCAGATCTCGATGCTCCCCCTATCTCTACTGCTTCCCAAGAGCCTTCTGTGACTGTGGATCCTCCTCTTGCTCGACCCTCAACGTGATCGTAAGTCTACTAAATTGTCAGATTTTGTTTACTCCACTTATTTTACTTATTTTGCTTCTTTTTTAACCTCCATTCACAATTTGTCTGAGTCTTCTTCCTATCAAGAGGTTGGTCTCGATCCTCTTTGGCAGAAAGCTTTCACAGAAGAACTCTTTGCTTTGCACAAGACAGATATTTGAGACCTTATCTCTCTTCCTCCAGGAAAAAGTGTTATTGGTTCTCGTTGGGTGTATAAAATCAAAACAAAGTCTGATGGGTCAGTTGAGCGATATAAAACTCGCTTGGTTGCTAAGGGACTTTCTCAACAGTATGGTCTGAATTATGAAGAAACATTTGCTCATGTTGCCAAAATGACTACTATTCGTACTTTTATTGCAGTCGCATCTATTCATCAGCGACATATCTTTCAAATGGATGTTAAAAATGCATCCTTAAATGGTGATCTTCAAGAGGAAGTTTACATGGTGCGTCCACCAAGTGTCCATCATAATCATGGTGAAGTTTGTAAATTAAAGAAAGCTCTTTACGACCTTAAACAAACTCCTCGAGCTTGGTTTGAAAAGTTTTCGATCGTGATTGCATCGTTTGGTTTTCATTCTAGCTCACATGACACTGCCTTATTTCTCAAGAGTACTTCCCATTGCCGTATCATACTCTCTCTATATGTTGATGACATGATTATTACTGGGGATGATGATAATGGGATTGTAGAGTTAAAATTATAATCAGCTCAATAGTTTGAGATGAAAGATTTGGGTACTCTTCGATATTTTTTGGGGATTGAAGTGGGTCATTCTCCTAGAGGTTATCTTCTTTTCCAATCTAAGTATATTGGCACCATCCTCGAACAAGCTCGTCTCACTGATACTCGGACAACTGTTACTCTTGAGCTTAATGTTCATTATACCTCTTCTGATGGTGTTCCTTTGTCTGATCCCACTTTGGATCATACACTTGTTGGCAGCTTGGTATATCTTACCATCACTAGGCCTGATATTTTTTATGCAGTACATGTTGTTAGTCAGTGTGTTGCCTCTCCTACTACAGTTCATTGGGCAGCTGTTCTTCGCATTCTTCGTTATCTTCGGGGCACTCAATTTCAGAGTCTTCTTTTTCCCACATCTTCTTCCTTGGAATTACTTGCCTACTCAGATGCTGATTGAGGTGGTGATTCCACCAATCGTAAGTCTACCACATGATTTTGTAATTTTCTACGAGATTCTCTCATTTCTTGGAAGATTAAGAAGCAAGTTGTTGTCTCTTGCTCCTCTCCGAAGTTGAGTATTGTGCCATGACATCCACTATTGCAGAAATTTTTTGGCTGCGCTGGTTACTTGCTGATATGGGCGTCTCTTTCTCTAGCGCAACTCCTATGTATTGTGATAACAAAAGTGCTATACAAATTGCCCGGAACTCAGTCTTTCATGATTGAGATTGATTGTCATTTCACTCGCTGTCACTTTCAACATGACACCATCACCTTATCCTAAATTTTTTCATCCATGCAACTTGCTGACGTGTTTACAAAATCGCATTCCACTCAACACTTTTGTTTTTGACTAGTAAACTCTTGATGATTCCCCTTGATGCATCGTGAGCTTGAGGGGGGATGTTAGATGTTATGGTTTTGTATTTCTACTATTTTCCCCTACTTAAGGGTAGTTTAGAATTTTTACTTATATATATATATATATATATATATATATAATTTAGAAGATTGACAGGCATATCACTTAATTTCTATTTATTTACATAAGGTAATTGAGATATTGGAAACCCTAGTTAGTTTTCTTTGTCTCTTCTCTTTCTCTTCTCTTCTCAATTTTGCAATTGTTAACAATGCTTACAATAGGTTATCCAACTCTGTGAAAGAGATCAGATCAAATCCCCTTAGCATTGGTCAAGCTTTGATTTGGGAACTACAAAGTTTATGCTTAAAGATTTGTTGATTAAACTTATGCAGATTTTCTATGTTCTAGTTTCGGGCAACGTCTTTCTATTATGATTTGTAAGTTTAAAATTCTCTGGCTTGATCATGGTCAAAACTGCATAAGGTCTGTCCCAGATGGGTGAGAAGCTAATTGGATTGGGGGCCATTCCTACTACCTCAATACTTTGTAGAAGTCTCCCAAAGAGATGGGACATGATTTTACCTTTCGATGGGAGTGGAGAATTGCTCTTTGCTAGTATGAGGTAGTTCTTAGCATGTCCATGTCACGAGTCTTTGGGTGAAAATCTAGGCTGTATCTAAGTTTTTCTTCAATGTTCCTAGGATCGAATGTCTATACTCCAAGGCTATAGGATTTTGATATTGATAACTTTAGAGCTTAGAATTTTGATAGATTGGGATTAAGGCCTTTGTCCTGAAACATAAATTGTAAGAAATCTTACATGGCAGTGTTCTTGAAGCAATGCGATAGGCTGAAAGAATGTTAGGGAGTTTCTTATTCCATTATCCCCTGAGCCTTTCTAAGGTGTATTTTTAACCCTTTTAGTATAGTTTGATTAGTGGCATCTATATATTCATTTGTTGGAGGATGTATGGGCTAAAACTATGTCGTAGTTGGATGTGGAGTTCTTTGCAAAAAAAGTGAAAAATTTTCAAGTGATTTTAGTTTCATTATGTATAATAATCTTTTTAGGGATGCTGAAGGGATAGATTATATTTTTTCAAATGAATTGCTTACTATTGGTCTCCACATTTTTGTCATGTGGTTCTGATTCCACTCATTTAATAAAGCAATCAATAGACAATATGATAGTTGTTTGTTGTCCAATAACAATAAGAATAGGTTCCATAATATTGATTCCCCAATGAGGGAATGGTCTGGGGCTTTAGTAATGAAAGTTCATTGGTGTCGTTTGGCTGAGTGAGTGCATCTGATAATTAGTATGTTTTTATGTAATGTTAAATGCACCATGGTTCATTGCGGGTTAGTAGAATCCTTGCTGTTTCATAAACTTAAGGACGAGTTACTTTCCCTTTAAGTGCTCTCCACAAATTCTAGAATGGTCATATCCCAGTGCATAATCAATTTTTGATGGTGGGGGGCATTTAAGTTATGGTCCAATAAATGATATTTTATACAACTCTTTTCTAATAATAATAAAATTTGTTGCTTATTTTCTGATGTACTGTCAGCACATACATATCTTTGTAATGTTCCATTTTGTAAGAAAAGAGTGGATGCAACCATCTTAAGAGGATTTATTTGACTCATCAATGGATTGTATTTACTAAGAGCCTTGGGTGCTAGGAAACTATCTCCTCAATGGAACTCCTCTTAAATAGATCTCCAGTACATAAAGAAGCGAGCTTGGATTGGGCAACCACCCAAGTATTTTGTTTCTTAATTATTGAATAATTAATTTAAAGTATCTCAATACGAGGAAGAAGTGACTTCACCATGCATAGATAATGCACTAGTTTCGGGTTGTAGACATCAAAGTACCCTTCTACTTGAGAAAGCATAAGTTGAGAGTCAATATAAATCATCAAGTTTTGGACTCCGCAATTGATGACAAGCCTCTCTGTGGTCAAGGCCTCATAGCCAATGACATTATTTGTTGTGTGGATTTTCAAGGAAAACACATACTCCAAAATATGTTTTTGTAGGGAGATTATCATGATTATAGCTTCAGTGAGAGAGCTTCTGAAAGTCCTATAAACACATAAATTTCATTGAGGTTTCATCAGAGGGAGGTTTGGTAAGTCAATAGAGGCCAAAATGGTACAAATCTAACAACTACTTGTGATTTATTATTTATCTTAGGTAAAAAGCAGATTTCAAACTCTCTTAACTCTACTTCACTGTATATTTAATTAATCATCTAGTTGCCTTCAACTTTTTTGTGATATGACTTTTAATGGTATTTCAAACTAAATGAATTTTGATATGACTTAAAGCATGCTTAATTTTCTTTCTCTTTTGCACCTATTTATGGATGAAATTACACTTTAAAGAAAAGTTATTTCATAGTTTTATTACAGATACAACAAGTAGGAGAACTGGAACGAAGTGGAGAAGAAATGAAGTGAAACAGAGACGACGTAGAGCAAATTGGGAGATTCAACAGATTGGCGCCAGTCATTAGGCGCCAAGGCACTACACCCAAGCTCCTTGGCGCCACTTACTTGGGCACCTAGGCACTAGAACCCGGCCAACCAAACTGAGAGCTTGGTGCCTAGGCGCTAGAACTGTTTGGGGCAGTTCTGCAGTTTTCTCCACATGATTCGGGGAGTTTATTTGGTTCATATAGGGGGTTCCATGGAGCGTTTTTGTTGATTTTGGAAGGGCTGAACTCTTCATAACATTGGGGAGAAGTTCTTGTGAAGCCTAGGGCAAGAATTTTGTTGCAGTAGGCAAGTTTCTTTTTATTTGTCTTTAGAGTTGGTGAGGAACTTATGTGTGATTGTAAGCGAAGAACTCAACATTACAGAAGGTATTTGGAGATCCTTTATCAAGTAGTTTCATCACTTTTTCAGGGAAATGCTAAGCATTTTGTTCTATTTGCATTATTTTTAAACACAATTCTAGTGGATTTGCTTTGCTTAAAAGGATGACTTGTATTGTTTCCTTTATGCATTGTGAGTAGTTCCTTCTTACCTTTCTATTGTGATGAATATGTAGGTGGTGTAGGATTATAAGATGCTTTTAGAATTGGTTTTACATATTTAATGTGATGAATATTCTTACATGCTTAATTTACTTTTCATTCTGGCCAAATAATTAATTAAAACATTTTGTGATTCATAATGACTCAGGAGAGCTTTGAAGAGCGATTAGGGTATTTACATTGATCTAGTGGGTAAAAGAAAAGTAGTTCATTGGGCACTGCAAATAGATAGGGAAATGATTTTTGATGGGTTATGGGGTTTAAAGAATTAAAACCAGTTTAACTATGTTTCTTTATGCACTTGGGAGAGGTTAAAGAAGAGAACTGCTCTTATATGTCACTAGCCACAATTTTAATTCTAAGTATTCTAATCCTACACACTACTTATATCATTACAACGGAGGGTAGATTTACATCTTGATAATCACCAATTTAAGTAAGTTAAGTAGGTTTTCTGTAGGATTTAACATTTTCAATTGATCACAACTCTGTAGTATTATTTTGTAGATTTTCAACCAAATTTGAGTTCCAAGCTAAAAACTAGTTTTAGTAGACTAAAACTTATCCTAAGGCGTTAACCCCTCACTCCATGTGGGATCGACAATCCGAACTTAAAATTTGATATTCTGTTACGAAACGTATACTTGCGCGAGACCTAAGAGTATTAGAACACCTGACTTAGGGTGGGGTCGATCATTGTGCCTCAAAACTCTTTCCCTCAACAAATGAAATGTTGGTTTTTCCTTTATACACAAAAGAAGAAACATAAGCAACAACATTTTTTATGTTATTATTATCAGAAATAGTCATATCAGATGCATGTTGCGTCTCTACAATAGTGGACCTAACAACAGCAGGAACAAACTCCAAAGTGTTGGCATTGAACACTACACTGGGGGTTCCTATTAATTCCCTGACGAGCTCAACAACCCGCACAATGGAGGGTAAATGCTCTGGCCGAGCAGTTGATTGACGTGTCAAAAGCTCATCTCTAGCTATGACGGCTTCGGGGGTGGGGGGAAGTAGAGAAGTTCTCTCACAACCAGCTCGGATGTCTCATAGATCCGAGCTAGGTGCCCCTCTTCAGAAATAGGACCTTTTCCTCTCAGAGAGGAGATGACCCCACAACTTAGAAAGAAGGCTAGTGGTAGCCTTGTCAATATGTACATCATGCCTGAGGCAGCCTGCACCGACACAAGGAGGGGGAGCCTTTTTGACAATCCTAGTAGGGATGTAGTCCTAAAAACTAGAGAGTATAACAAATGGGTTCTCAGCCAGGGGAATATGGGACTCCATCTGAACTGAAACTGAAACTGAAACAATAAGGGTAGAAACCTACTGTTAAGCCCTGATCAACCTGTTTCGGGTCCTCCGGGCCCTCCAGGCCCTCTTGGCCAACCTAGGAGTAGGATCAACCTTAAAGGTAACTGGGACAACAAGATATGGAATTACAGTAAGGGAAACAACAATAGCAGAAGTGCTGTCAGAAGACTGACCTGCAGAGGCAGGGTGATCCGTGAAAAGACAGACAGACAACCCGACAGGCTGGAGAAGGCTGACGGGCGATGCGATGCATTGCCATCGGACACCAACCTCTTCTCGCAAAAGAGGCAGGCTCGACGCGAGCCACCTTAGTGGGAGTAACTCTGTGGGCACGACTCCTCTTTCTGGGGGGGTGGGGGGCACATAGTAGAAGCCTCATAAGGTATAGGATTACCTCAGGTAATCCTGACAGGTGCTCAACCGAAGGTTATAGTATCTTTGAGAAAACAGAAGGCACTTGGGGATAAGGAAACATAGTTCCACCCAGTAGTAACGATCGTAACAAATCTCTCGCTCATGTCTATGAAACAAAAAGAGACAACGATCAACAAAAAAGAAAAGTCAAGGAAAACAAATCACAAAAAGACAGTACAATAACACCGATACATGAGATTATGCAGCGACTAAAATGCTGAGGGTGAAAAAATGGGAAAAGATTCGTCAAGTTGCTAACCATAACAACTGACACAGACTGAAGACCAAGGTCTCACAAAAAAGCTCAATAAGTGAATCAAGGGAAAGCAACCGGGTCATGATAATGTGAGCGAAATTCCAAATATGGAGAGAGAAAGAGACTATAACTCTAGAACAAATGTGAAACTTCCAGTATGGAGAGAGAGACTCGTCCTCAACGGAGTCACCAAATTCTTTTTTTCTTGGTTCTTTTTAAAACCTCAGAGTCGTCAGCTGTCTATTTATATGTCATCATATATTTTTCTTATTTGAATAAATCTCCCTCCCAGGTCATTATAAATATTTAAATAGGAGAGAAATCGAATAGAAAGGAAATACGATAAGAAATAGACAAAAAAATAAAAAGAAACAAGCTTAAGGCTTATATATGTGTAATTTTTATGTGATGAGTCAAGAATATACATCCAAACATAATCGAATCGAAGCATCTCGAAACAGAACATCCATGAAGATAATCCCTATATAAACCACCCATAACCAGAGAACTAAAAAGAATTTTTTTATTATGGGATCAAGAGTCTCCAAGAGAAACATATCATCTGGTTGATTACAACCTAAAAGTTAATAAAAAATACTCTTGATAAAAGAGTTTTGCTTATATTATTATTAAATTAGAGTATAAGCCATCAAATGATGATTATTTCACCCAGGAGCATCCCACCGCCTCAGGAGCATATACAAAAACACATGGGATAGGGTGACTCCATCAAATCCACAAGTGGACGGCAGCTCACCGATAAACGAGCCCTGGAGAATTAACTTGGTTGAGTTGACAGAAACATTCCTATGCTTCAAAGCTCACCGGTCTGTGATGGCAGAGGATGAATCACTGTATCTCAAATGGGTGACTTGCCTATCGGCAGTAAGGGTTTGTCAATAAGACATAAACAAAGTCGCAAAGGACGACAGGCTCAAAGGGGCTCAACAAAGGAAGGGTAGAATATTCTTAAAAGGTAGAGGTAGCTAGGTCAGGGTACTACGAACCTGTCATCCCAAGCCACTAGGACCCTAAGTCTATCTGGTCGTTACGTTAGTCAACCCAACACGTCAAGAGATCCCTGGTCAGCAATCCGTGAATTGTATAGTTCACGGGGACCTTAGTAGCCCTATGATCAAAAGAATGAAACTCTATCCTATGACTAACAGGTGTAGCTCCAAGTGGTGGGATTTATACCCGCCGAAATGAAAATGATGTTGTAGAAAAGGAAAAGAAATGGAGGTTCAGTTACAAAGCTTGAAACACTCCTCCCAACAAAAGAACTTACACCCGTCTGGGTCGAGAGCCTTCTACCCAAATGTGCTACAATTATCTAAGTAGAAATTCATGCTAGGCCAATCAGGTTGGAGAAGAACGAGGACTTCTCCTTAGGAAATGCAATATGAATGCAATTATCCTCCACAATCCTAAGTGGAGGCCCTAATAAATTTGATGGGGTGATGGCTATGCATGCAGTCGATTTAAAATCCGACCCAAAGGCCATGCAATAAATTAAAAGTGTAAATTTTAAAGTTCTGAATATTTTAATCTTAAAATTTTCATTATCTTGAATATTTTATTATGATTTTTGTAGCAATTTTAGAATTTTAAATCTCAAAGGGACTATATTGCATTTATCGTGACAAACTTCCCAGACAAAAGCACAATCCAAAAAGGGTAAAGCCAATCCGAGCATGCAATCATTCAATAAAGCAAGAAATCAAGCCTAATATAAAAAATAAAACGTTGGTGCCAATGGGTAGGCAACATATCCTAGAAAATAAAAAGAACGATCAGACTCTACATATACATGTTAGTTCTAATGTTATACATAATTATTAAATGCAAATATAAGATAAGAGACACAAGATATTGCTCATGGTCCCCCGTCACGTGGTTCCCACATCAAATGCCTCATAACCCATGCCCGTATATTTCTTCTACTACAAAACTCTCCTAGGTCTCTAAAAGTATATAGGAAAAGGTAAAATGACTCATCTACACAAAAACATGTTAGCACAGAAAGCTATCTACATGCAACGTGTCTGAGCCATACCTGGCGGGAGAAGCTAAGCTGCACCTACAGAAAGGGTTAGTACATAATCATAGTAAAATCAACACTTCACATGAACCTAATAAATCTTGATTTATTAAATTCCTGTGAAAGATATTTTCTTACGTATAAAATAAAAATTAAATTAAATTAATTAATTAAACTTTTTTATGATAAATAAAACATTTAAATCCTATTTTAAAATTATTCATTTTATTCTCAGCTGGGCTGCACATTTAAATTGTGTTTCGAAAATAGAGCCAAAGCAGTCTAGTGTCAGTTCTAAGAAACCGTTCGTTTTGTATATCCTATCTTGCACAAAAAAAAAATGAAGACAACGAACAAATCCTATCTTGTCCCGATCTCACCCAAGTTTGCAAATCGTAATTCTCTCGGCCTTACCAAATCTTTCCATAGGTTCACACATCGATCACAAACATCTTACCAACCATTTTGTCGGACTTACTGATTTGCTGTCAGCGTCTCGTCGGTAGGTATTCGCTGGTGCCTCATTTTTTTTTTCTTCTTCTTTTATCTATAAAACGTGCGAGTAACCAACCATTTTGTCGGACTTACTGATTTGCTGTCAGAGTCTCGTCAGTAGGTACTAGCTGGTGCCTCATTCTTTTTTTTTTTCTTTCTTCTTTTAAAACGTGCGAGTACGGTTAATAATGATGCTGATGATGATGAGCTCTAACTCTAATATATAATACTTTTAGTTTATTGCTCTTGGTGGCATTTTTTTATACATTATGTATTATTAATTCATCATATAGTTTGGATTCTTAAGTGCTGATGATGATGAGCTCTAACTCTAATATATAATATTTTTAGTTTATTCCTCTTGGTGGCATTTTTTTATAGGTTCTGTTTAATTAATTCATCATATAGTTTGGATTCTTAAGCAAAATAAAGTTAGGTGAAAAGATTATTGAAACTAGATTGATATCAAACATTCTGCTGAAATATTGAAACAACATTAAAAGGACAAAAGGAATACGAAAAGAAAAAATACTATAGGATCTGAATTGTTTAAGTTCACATATGATTTATATTTCATAATATATTATTTCATGTCACACATTTTTTAAACAGTCATGGCATCTCCCATTTCACACCCAATTCAACTGTGGTTCAAACTATATTTTGAACTTTGAACCTCTTCCTCTATTCAAAACTTTACATGTTTAAACGTATAAACACTCTATCCATATTCATATAATAATAAAATCCCGTTCATGAAAATTGGTAGACTACCTATCATGTAAAATAATCATTCTTACGAAATAACTTCGAGAGATGCTGGCACAACTCAAACGGTGCACCTGGCCAGCTAACCCTGATGCACTTGACAATCTCTCAAGTTTCTACATCATTCTAGCATGCACTAAAGCCCAGCTCAATAAGTTGGCGATATGTGGTTCCACTCCCTTCGTCTCCCGCTACCATTCCCCTATCCTCCCCGCCCGCCTCCTGCCACCCCTCGTCTCCTCCGTACCACTTCCTCCGCCATGCATTCCCTTCCCACTTCAGCTCACGGTCAAACCCACGAGCACCAGGCCAAGCTCGATCCCCTAAATCAGCGGCAAGCCATTATCTACCACAACCAGACCAAACACTCCCTCACCTCCGGCTATGCTCGCGGCCCTCGCGGCCTTGATTGGGCCAATCAACCCAACCCTTTCCTTCGCTTTCTCTCCTCCCCACTACTACCCCTCCTCCACCTCTCCCCTCAGCCCGGCGACTCCCCTTCATACTACTCCCTCTTTTCACACTCTCCCCCCGCCCCACCGCAGCCCCTCTCTCACTCCACCCTCTCCCGCCTCCTTTACGACTCTCTCTCCCTCTCAGCTTGGAAGACCACCGGCTTCTCTACCTGGTCCCTCCGCGTTAACCCTAGCAGCGGCAACCTCCACCCCACCGAGGCACACGTCCTCTGCCCTCCTCTCCCCCCTCTCTCCACCGAGCCCTTCCTCGCTCACTACTCGCCCAAAGACCACACCCTCGAGCTCCGTGCTTACGTGCCTTCGGACCATGCCCCCATTCCCGATGGCGAATCTTTCTTTTTTCTCGCTCTCTCCTCCATCTTCTGGCGCGAGGCCTGGAAGTACGGCGAGCGCGCCTTCCGCTACTGCAATCACGACATTGGCCACGCGATCGCCGCTGTAGCGATTGCCGCCGCTTCGCTCGGATGGGACGTCCGCCTGCTCGACGGCCTCGGCCATGACGATCTCCATTGCTTTCTTGGTCTGGATTCTGCAAATCCTTCTTCGCCTCAACAGCTTCCTGATCGTCCAGTTCGAGGTCGCTTCCCCTGGATTGAATCCCAGCACCCGGACTGCGTACTCGTCATCTTCCCTTTTGGCAGGCCGCCTGCTATTGAGTATCAATCCCTCAGCGCCGCCTTCTCCGGCTTCTCCTCTCTCAAGTGGATGGGAAAACCTAATTCGCTTAGCAAGGACCATGTATACTGGGACATCATTTACCGCACCGCCGAGGCAGTGAAGAAACCGATCACGGCTGGCGAGGGCTTCTCTGTCAACCCATTACATCCCAGCGCCCTGATATCAGAGAATTTGTATAAGAAAATTTCTGTGCGGGAACTTGTTAGGAAGCGTAGGAGTGCTGTGGATATGGATGGAGTTCAGGTTATGGAACGAAACACTTTTTACCAGATTCTTTTGCATTGTCTTCCATCGGGGCAGTTGGGGCCTGGGGAGAAGCAGGGCAAGCAGTTTGCTCTGCCCTTTAGGACTATGACTTGGGATGCGGAAGTTCATGCTGTATTGTTTGTTCATAGGGTCAAGGATCTGCTGCCTGGACTATTTTTCTTGGTTAGGAATGAAGAGCATTTTGATAGACTGAAGATGGCAATGAACTCGGAGTTTGAGTGGGAAAGACCAGAGGGCTGCCCAGATGGCTTACCTTTGTACAGGCTTGCAACAGGAGACTGTGTTGAACTTGCCAAACAACTGTCTTGTCATCAGGTATTCTGTTTCTCTTATTCATCTGACTTTCTGCAAATTTATATTCAGCTTGGTGCATAATATGGTGCTCTTAAGTGTTCTAACTTTTGATGAGCATGTTGGATGGTACAATAAACTAGAGATGATGAGGAATATCTAAATCATGTTTTGTGAAATTGTTTAAGATCCGTTGGTATTATGCTTAGTGTTGTCATTGGTAGTCTATTCAATGTTGGTTTCACATGGATCATCTAGTCTATGAATTCTATTTCATTCAAAAGATATTTCCTGAATGATTATCACTTATTATTCCTATATAATAGAACTTTTATACAAGCATATCTTTGAAATGCAGGATATTGCAGCAGATGGGTGTTTTAGCCTCGGCATGGTTGCTCATTTTGAACCAGTTTTACGTGAAAAAAATGCGTGGATGTATCCTCGTCTATTCTGGGAAACAGGAGTTCTTGGTCAGATTTTGTATCTTGAAGCTCATGCAGTTGGCATATCAGCCACTGGAATTGGATGCTACTTTGACGATGACGGTATGAATTTCTTATGCTTTAATGTTGATTATGGTAATATACATTTATGCTGTGCATTTACTAGGGATTATTGGATTGCTGAATATAGTATTGTACAGCTTTTGAATATAATATTGTACAGCTTATTATCATCGGCATGTTTCAAGTGTTCTTGAATCGGGAGAGCTGAGTGTAGAAATTAAAATATTGTGAGGGAAAACCTTTAGAATGTGCTTCAAGATTGGTGAAGATCTTACTAACAGAACCTCAAGTTCCCAAAAGAGTCATATAGAAATCCAACTTCAACTCACAAAAATCCCGCAACGAAGACGTCATTTTAAGCCTCAAACTGCCTAAATGTGGTTACTAACTCCAGGGCATCACGATTGGGCACCGTGGTGTCCCCTCCTAGTGTTGGGTGTTGACCTCCTGACGCTGGGGTGTCGAACACTCTATTTTTGGACCTATACATGAACTTGGGTTGGGCGTTGCGGCACCCACCCTTTTTTGGTGCTGGAGTGTTGAGTGCTCTGGTTCCAACCGCTAGGCATTGCAGCTCCCTTCAACCTAATACAGGGAGTCACAACCCCATACCCTCAGAGCAAACTCACCGTTTATCTTGATCGGAGAAACTGAGAGCTTTGAGTGACGAATTGGTCAACACATGCACAGCATCACTTGGAGATTGATTGCAATTAATTCTGCTCCAAGACTATAACATCTTCATAGTAATTGATCGTAATGTGACTCGACCACATTTCAACCTACCTGAACTCCAACTGAAGCCAAGAATAGCTTCCTCAACTATTATGGTCTTAGTCAATATGTCTATAGGATTCTAAGCTTTTTATCTTCTTGAAAGATAATTGACAATCTTCTACGAGTGAATATATGAAATAATACCTTAGCTAAATGCACTTTGCCTTGGCATGAAATGCAATGTTCTTTGCTAGATGAATGACACACACTATCATTTCATTGTGAAATTTTTATTCCTTTGCTCATTTTTAAGTTATGTCATAAAATTCTAGAGCCAAATCATTAATCTGTTGTAATATGAAAATACAACTTACTATTATTTTCCTCAAAGTGAAGATATAACATGTACTTTTTCTTTCATCAATATCTTCTGCCATATTTGAATTTACATATCCCTGTAGATTAATCTTTGGTGCTTCTAAACCAAAGTGTCTTATTGACTTTTCTTAAGTATTTGAGAATCCACTTTATCGCCTCAATAATATTTTTCTAGATTAATATTGTTCCCAATGACCACTTCTATTGCATGTGTAATTTCTAGTCTTGTATATGAAGCCCTTGTCATAGCTATTTACTCTATTTCAGATTTAGGCGATTCTTCTTTAGATAGTTTAAGGTGACTATCTGAGACATTACAAATTAATTTTATTTCACTCCTGTTGAATTTGTGTAGAGCCTTCTTATCGTATTCTACCTGAAACAACTTCAATATACATGTACTATTGTAACTACTGATTTTCATACCATGGATTTTCTTGGTTGGACATATATATTTTATTTCAAATTTCCTTGATAACTGCTCATTCAAATATTTTATCTTCTTCATATCTGCTCCTGCAATCAACATGTCATCTACATACAAAAGAAACACAATATAATAATTATCAAAATGTTTAATGAAACAACAATTATCTTCCTGACACTTTGTGTATGCACTGTCTAACATAAACACGTCAATTCTTCTATACCACTGTTTTGGTATCTGCTTTGAACCGTAAATGCTCTTTTTTAGTTTACTGATTTTGTCTTCTTTTCCTAGAATTTTATATCCTTGTGGTTGCACCATATACAATTCTTCTTCTAAGACTTCATATAAGAAGATTGTCTTTTCATCCATTTGCCAAAATGCAAATTTTTCTCTGCTACTAAGCTCAACATAACTCGAGTAGTTGTTATCTTCACTACAAGAGAAATATCTCATAATAGTCGACTTTTTTTGGTGAAATTTCTTCACAACAAACATCGCCTTGTAGTGCTTGCTTCCATCTAATTTTTCTTTCAGCTTGTAAATTCACTTATTGTGCAATTATTTTTATGTCATCTGGTAGTTTTGCCAATTCTCATATCTAATTTGTTATTAGTGAATGCATCTCGTTATCCATGGCTCTCTCACTCCTTTAAGTTTTCAACTTAACTGGTCTCATCATAGCACTCTAGTTCACCATTATTAGTCAACAATAGATATTACAAAAGAGAATGCATCTGTATCGGTCATGTGATTTGTTGAACCTTCTAACTTCAGTAGCAAGTGTGAGAAACTACCGTGCTTCATCAGATTGAGCACATTTCTTTTCTCCATCTTTCTGATCACTTCAGTCTTCTATTTAAACATTTTTGAAAGAGTTTTAAAAAGTAACTAATGTACAATCCTGAGTTATATTTTTGTCCTCATACATCTTATTTTATTAAAAGTGACATCTATGTTCCTAATAAAATTTTTAGTCTCAGAATTTATAACTAAATTCATTTAAGTTATATCCAATCAAAGTGCACTTCAGAGATTTTGAATCAAACTTAATCATGGATCCTACATCAACTTGAATAAATGTTGAACAACTAAATACTTTAAGGTGAGATAAATTTGCCTCTTTGCCCCTCCAAACTTCTTCGGATAAAGGTACCGACTGATCACAATTGATTAGATAAACTGTAGTGTTCGCTGCTTCTGTCCAAAACTTCTTTGGCAAGTCTGCATGCAATATCATACGCTTGACATGTTTTGTGATGATTATATTTATGTGTTCAATAATATCATATTGTTACTTTGTCATTGGAACAATGAATTCATGTCTACTTTCTTTTAACATAAAATAACACATGAATCTCTGATCATGATACTCAACATCATTATTTGATGAGACAATTCAACCTCAAACTTATCTCATTCTCGACCATGAATTTCCACTTCTTAAACATATTAACTATTTCAAATTTATGTATCCAAAATCACACTCATACTTTTTTGGTGTGATCAACAATGAAAGTGAAAAAATATAGAGAACTTCCATTAGACTAAACTAGAATAGGACCTCATACATCAATTTACACTAACTCCAGCATTTTAAACTTCATCTTTGACCCATTTTTAGAGAAAGTAACATTCTTTTGCTTTTTATAAACACAATCTTCACATAAATCTAAATCTATAGACTTTAAACTCTAAAATATATTTTTAGAAAATAAGGACTTCATACGTTTCTCACTCATATCGCTAAGCCTGCAGTGCGAAAGACCTGCATCAATTTTTATTTCAGTTATTTTAATGGTTTCAGACATTTCATTGATCAGATGAATTGTATCTTTAATGTTTCCTCGAGATATCACCATTGCACATTTAGCCACCTTCCACGAATCATATGTGAAAGTGGTCACATACCTTGACCTTATAAGTTGACTCACATAAATTAGATTTTTGTTTAAACATATAATTTCTCTACTTCATTTAGTTTTTAGACTGATCCATTTGACAACTTTATATCTACATCACATTTTCAATAATATTGCAAGCCTTGTTATCTCCTAAATACACATTTTCTAGATCCTAATGTAGTTTTTGAACAACAATAAAAGAGGCACCTGAATCTACTATCCACCATTCAATATTATCCAGGAACAAATTAAGAGAGCCATCTTAGATTTTAATGATAGAAACATTTATAGAAAATTTTCTATTTGAATCTCTACCACCAATCTTCTTCAGAGTTTTGCAGCCCTTTTTAAAGTGATATTTCTTCCCGCATTTACAACATTCACCTCTGGCTTTTTCTTTCCCTGACCTGGACTTTCTTATCTTGGACTTAAATCTTTCTTTGCTTATGTTTCTAACCAAATTCCTTTCTCTAGCTTCAACATTCAAAGCAGAACTTGAAATTTCACTACTCGTCTTCTTTCAAATTTCTTCATTAAACATTAACCACACAATATCATCAAAGTTTAACTTCATATTACTGAATAATTACTCACCCGAGTAACTAGTCTATCGCATCTGTCGCAATGAAGATGAGAGTAACAGTGCTCTTATTTGATCATAAAATTTGATGCTAATAGAATAGAACTGGTTTATCATAGTGTTGAAGTTATTCAAGTGTTCAGTCCCTGAATTGCCATCTTTCATCTTCATATTGAATAGCAACCTCTTCATCAAAAAGAATCTGTTTGAAGCCGAAAGCTTCTCATACATTCTTGTTAGTACAACCACTACTTCAACAATAGAGCAATAGTCTTCAGTCTTCTCATTCACAATGTTGAAAGCAACATATGAGGAAAGTGAAATTCATATCAAACCTAGTGTTGTTCCATTAAGAACTTTTCATTCTTCCAGAGTCATCGATTCCGGCTTCTTAGTAATTTCATCCAGTAGCAAATATGGTTTGTTCTGAAATAAGAAATCTATAATTTGTATTTTCCAAAAAACAAAGTTCGAATCATTGAACTTCTCAACCTTGTACATCTCTTCATTGGCCATTCCTCACACTCAAACTAAAAAACTTTAGGAATCCCTCTCTTATACCACCTGTTGGGAAAGATGCGAAAATCAATTCAATAGATCCGAAATAAAACTTAAAAAAGAAGCGCACAAAACAATAAATCAAAAAAAAATATGAGAAGTAAGATTTAATTTGGAAAAAACCCATCAACGAGAAAAAATCATGGAGCCACATCACACCAAGAAATTTGCAATAAAAAATGAGGACAATCATACGCAGTACAACACTCAAGCCTCTCAAAACTTTTGAAACTCAATAACACTCCTTCCTCTCCTTTGCATAAGAGGAAATCTCAAAATTCCACTTAAGTGCACACCAATTCCACAACAAAGACGTGATTTTAAGCTTTGAACTGCCCAAATACGGTTACTAGTGCTGGGGTGTCACGATTGGGTGCTAACCTCCGGGCGTTGGAGTGTCGAGCGCTTTGTTTCTGGACATATATATGGACCTTGGTTGGGCGTTGTAGCACCCCCCACTGGCACTAAAGCATCAAGCAATCTGGTTCCAAGCACCGAGGCGCTGCGGTGCCTGGTGCAGAAAAAATTTTTTTGGGGCAGCCCCTCAAACCCAACACGGTGGCCACCCCCGTACCCCTCGAGCTAACGCACCGTCAAGCTCGATCGTTGAAACTGAGAGCGTTGAGTGACCAGTTGATCAACAAAATTATACTCCACATCATAACCAGTGTTACCCTAGCAAACTTATTAGCAAGCTGCCAGTTAGAACTTGAAAGTCTCGTAGGATTACAGTCAGGTGGTCACTTGAGACTCACACATGATTAAGATCAACTTGATGAGGAATTCTGCTAAAATATTATTCATGTGAAATGACTTTGGGAGTCATTCCCATTGAATCATTTGGGTTGCAGTAACTAGCCCCTTTGTACTGACATGCATTTCTGGTGGCCGAATCATCAAAAAGGAGATAATAACTAGCGTTGGCAACATACTCAACTATAGTGGTCTTTGCTCCATAAAATACAATGGAGTAAGAACTCTTGATTTTCTCATTTCGTTGAAGCTAAGTTCTTTGTTATTGCGAAGTGGCAGCAACTTGTCCCGTTATAGATTATTGATATTGGGAATTGTCAAACTACTTTCTTGGTGAGCGTTGAGAAGACATCTTCCTATACATACACAAAAGTTGAGTGCATAATCATGTGGAACATGTCCTTCATAACTGCTGAGTCATACGAACACTTGTTGGACCAAATGCCATGTGTTTCCATTATTAGAAATACCTATTTCCAATAAGATCCCTTATTTTGAGAGAAGGGTGACATTATGCGGGTGTTCATGTTATTGTATCTTACATAATATTTTTTGGAAGAATAATAGATCTAGTGGATCTATCTCTTTTCTTTGTGTTAGGCTAGTGATAAAACTTTGAGAAAAAACCAAATGAAGATTATAAAATAACCACTAAACTTCTCGAACACAAGACACAAGTTTTTGTGAGCTTCACCATCATCCATGACCTCATAGAGATCAAATATTTCACAAAGTTTTAAAAGAGGTGCATGGATAGATATTGTATTTCATATAATTAAAGATAATGATATCACTTTATCTGTGCTAATGGTTGATATGAAACGTTATTATTTGTTGTGAAGCAAGGGTATCACTTGGAGAATAAGATGTTGCTGCTTCTCCATCTTTTCTTCTATATTATAATGGCTTCTTCCTTTCTTCCTTCTGCTGATCTTCTTTTCTTGTTTAGTTTTTCTGTTTCTAAATGTGGGAATGTTTTACAAAAGATGTTGCTGCTTCTCCATCTTTTCTTCTATATTGTAATGGCTTCTTCCTTTCTTCCTTCTCCTGATCTTCTTTTCTTGTTTAGTGTTTCTGTTTCTAAATGTGGGAATGTTTTACATGTAACGATTACACAGGCTTATATGGGAAAGCTTATCATTTAACATTAATGAGTAATTACTATTGAACCCATTTTTTAGTGACCATTGTAGACTTTTGTGGCATCATATATTTAGTATTTTATAATAACCTTTATTTAATATTTTTTTATTGCTAAAGTGAGTTATTATTTTCTATAATAAAAAAAATATATCATTTAGACCAGCAGGATTGAAACAAAACTAAAGTAAATAGTCTGTATGTATGTAAACACACACACAACTAGCACATTGAATACAATTGAACAAAACTCAACTTATTTTTAGTTCATTTAAATATAAGTTCAAACTCTCTGTTTAAGCATGATGTTGACCTCATTTTTTAGGTCATTTCTTTTTCCTTAGGGTCTTAGGATCTAGCTCTAGGAGTTCCTATTGATCGACTTAGAAAACTAGAATTGGTACCCACCCATTTTTAGAAATTCTATCCACTTCATATTTTTCTCTGATGTCTAACATTTATGGCACAAGACCATCTTTTTATGAACGAGCGGTTATGGGCTATTTTGTGAAAACTCAAGGGAAAAGTTCCTAATATGACTCCAAGCCATAGGAAAACATCGTCACGACTTTTTCGTCACATACACACCAAATGCACAAAATTCACAGAATTGTCGTCTTATGAACGAGCGGTTATGGACTATTTTGTGAAGACTCATGGGAAAAGTTCCTAATAGGACTCCAAGCCATAGGAAAACATCGTCACGACTTTTTCGTCACATACACACCAAATGCACAAAATTCACAAAATTACACGAAATCAAACTTCAATTAAACCCAGAGGACGGGTGAAAATGCGAACTTCTCCGGATAACCTCCGACAACAAAATGGACCGCGCCAACGCGTTCGGGACACCAATTTTAATAGGAAATGACACCCATATTGCCATATTTTCGACACGAGAAGATTGACACGTAAATCGATGAATTCGTCAAAATGACCTCCGACTGCGAAATGGACCGCGCTAGCGCGTCCTAAATGTCAAAATTACCCAAAATAGACATCCATTTTCGATATGCCATGACGCACGAATAAAAGGGGCAGATCAAATTTTATTTTTCAAATATTTGATATTTTTATAACTTTATCACTTATTATAATTTAATTTAAACCCTAATCTCTGTTTCCCTTTCTCCCGCACGATTAAACTCTCCATTCGATCAGTCTTGCGCTCGGCTCGTCTCCCTCTCATCCGTGCCCTAGCTCCTCCAATCGGCCGCACCAAAGCCGATCGGGCGGCCGAGCCCAATCTTCTTCTCCCGCGTTTCCTCTGCCATCCGCGCACGCGGCTTGCCTCCTCAAGCTCTGCTCGACCGCGCGGCTCGCATGTTGGCATATGCCGCGTGGTCAATCCCTTTTTCTCGAGGTTGCCTCCTCCTCACTAAATGCGATCCTTCCTCTCCCGATACCTCATTCGACCGCTCCAATAGAGGTAAAATGACCCCTTTCCCCTTAACCTGTGGTTATAGAACCCCATTTGGGGGAGGATCTAAGGTTGGCCGAAATTTCTGAGAGTGGGGAGGTGCTGCCAAAATCTCTTCTAATTTCATTCTTACTTGTTCTTTTCATCCTCTGTGGCTTGGGGGTTGTTGAAAGTTTCTGGAGAAAAAGGAGAGTGGCTTTGGGGTGCTGTTCGAAAGGTTGTTTTCCTTATTCTTTACTTTGGGAGGTCTTAGGGAAGAAAACTCTGCTAACATCTTATCCAAAATTTGATTTTTTTGTGCTGGAGCGTGGAGCATTTGTTGGTGGTTGTTTCCCGAATCTTTTAGGAAGAGGATTTCTTTGGAAGGCTTTTTGTTGGATCCGCCTTACTTTTTTTTTGCTTTAAGTTTGCATAAAGAAAATGTATTCTTCTCCTATCCTCTATGTTGCACTATTTCGGATGGCATGGAATATGGAAGCATGACTTCGTTTATTTTGAAATTTAGGCATTGATACATGTTAGATTCAGTGAAAAGAAAGCATGTTTATGCTTATATTTTATTTACTCTTGCTGCCCCTCATCAGAATATGTGTGGGAAATAATTTTTTTTTATATGTGCTTGAAAATATACTTGGGGAGCTTATTCTTGCCTCTATTGTTGCCCCTTGTTAGAATACATGCTGGAAATTGTTTTGTGAGTTGGAAAAGAAAGTATGTTTGGGGCTCATATTGTGCTTCTCTTGCTGACCCCCTTGCTAAAATACATGCTGGAAATTGCATTTTACTTAGCTTATTTGATATGTTCGGTTTGGCTCTTTTGGGACTGAACTCATGCTGAAATTCTTTGATACTTCAGTTCAAATATATGCTGTAATTCATTTCGATGCTTTGGGATGTTGGTTTTAAGGACCAACTTGATTTTATCAGTTTCCTGTTACCTGTCCCTGTTCGAAGCATATGCAGGATGTAAATTTTGGGTTCTAAAATTTTGTGGAACCTGGCTCTTGGTGGTTCTGTTTCGACCCATTTGATGGGCTTGAATCTGGTTTATTTTGGATTAACTATTAGCTGGAAATATTATTATTTGTTTACCCTTATGCTGAGCTCAATTTTTTAATGTTTTGGGCTCAATTTACCTCCCTATAGGGGGCTCGATTATGACTTTATGGAATCTAATTTTTTTTTTATGGCCTTGTTTTAGCTCATTTAGTGGGATCGAATTTACCTTCTTTTTGGATTAAATGTTGGCTGTAAATGCTTTCACTTGTTTTGCCTCTTTACTGAGCTCGGGTTTAGCCCCTATGCTGCTTGGTTTTGCCCCCTGTGCTGGGCTCAGTTTCCCCCTTTCTTTGGCTCGGTCTGGGCTTCTTTTTAGTGACTTATGTTGGCTGAAATCCCTTGTTGTTTTGGAACATTCCTTGGGCTTAGCTTGCCCATGTGCTGGACTCGGTTTGCCCTTTTTCTGGATTTGGTTTGGGCTCTTTTTTCGATGATTTATATTGTCTGAAGTCTCTTATTGTTTTGGACTATTTCTAGGTTCGGCTTGCCCTTTTATTGGGCTCGAGTTGCCCCTTTTTCTGGCTCTACCCGTAAGCTTGTTTGGGGCTAATTTAATGATTGTTTGGGAGCTTTTAAACTGCTAGGTTTGCTGTAGCAAAATTGTAGGAAGCTGTTGTTGGCTGTAGGAAGTTCAAAATTGCTGTTTGGAGCAGTTTGAAAGCTTAAAAGTGTCATTAATTGCTGTAGTTAGCTGTTTGGGTGTTGTAATTACTGTTTGCACTGAGGTAGTTGGTGATTGGGCCCATATAGCTTTAAGTTTAACTTGTGATTTCTTGGTGGAATGGATTGAACTAGTAGTTGTTTCTCTCTATTACCTTGGACACTTATATGGATAAGTTCATGTTTATGACATATGATGAAAAGAAAAGAGTTTTTGCATAAAAATGGAGTTGAATGGAATTAGTATTGGTATAGCTTTTGGAAATTTGGAAATTCATTCTCTATGGATTATTCTCTTTTGCCTTATAACATATGACAAATTCTTGAAACTTTATTTTAAGAAATTGTAAACTTGGTATAAATTGAATTCATGAGGGATTTGGAAATGCAGAAGATTGACATTTGGAAAGGATATCCTTCTCGGTATTGATCCGATCATTTTCTTTTTAACGAATTTAAACGTTTTAGACCGATACATTCATGATTTCATTTTAAGCTTCACTGATTTGACTTGGTTTTAAAATAGATCAGTCTCATTTTCGTTCGTTTTGTTTTTCTTTTTTTTTTACGGTGAAGTTAAAAATGGAAATTTCCGATTTAATTATATTCAGAAATGATTCATAGTCTTAAGGGAAATATGAGAGAAAGAGAAAGGGAGAGTAGATTAAAAATGAAATTCAGTTCTTTGAGGTGATAAAATCTAAGGAAGAGATATGATAGCAAACCATATACTGTTCCTTTTTTTCATATAAAAGATAAAATTGTAAATTGGAAGAATAGTTGAGGGTTGGAAGAGAGTGAGAGTTTAGATAACGTTTAGGGATATAGATTGAAAGATCAGTAGACTTGCATTTGGGTCCCTAAGTTTTAAATCAACTTAAATCCAACTATCCTAACTAGGATTGAAGCATATTCCACAACCCTTTTGCTAAAACTATCGGTTCACTCCTTAGTTTTTTAGGAGCCTGATAGGGAGTTAAGCTTGATCTAAAAGATGTTCGAGGATTAGTTGAGGGACACTTAATTGAGGTTAGACACTTTAAAACACTTCAGACCCAAATTAAAGTATAGGCTTCCTAGGTCTTAGGAGCACACCTTGAGAGAGTTCATTCTTTTAATGTTTAAATGATCATAAGAAGCCAGAACACTAGACACGAGTGTGCACTAGATTGTGGTTCATGACTGATTTAATTAAATCAAATAATGAAATTCTTACTTTAACTTGATCAAAACTGAAACCCAATGCTCCGGAATTTGAGTTTGTCTTACACTCAAATCCTCCCGGCAATTGGGGACATTCCCAATATCGCATATAAATCTCCTATTTTTGGTCCTTTATATGTGATATTGTATTTTATTTTATTTGTTTGTCTTTTTCCTACGATTTACCTGTTTCTCTGAAGTCTTTTTCAGGTCATATTTTCTCTTTTTTACATAGCGCATAATAGCTAAACTTAAAGAAGCAACGAGCCTCCCAGGTGTATAGGTTTGATTTACATTACAGTATTTTCTTTTATAAGCATGCTACTGTCATTCTTCTTTATTGTACAGTACATTGTTGTTTTTCTTTCACATTGTATGTTTTACTGCTTAGTTTTTACACTATGCCTTAGATTAGGATAACTTAGTGGTTAGGTGCATTTTCAAAACCAAAACTGAATCAGGAGGTGCTACTACGAAGAGCTTGGAGCGAACATTGTGGGCAGCACGACGAGGAACAACTTCAAGGTGGATCAGCAAAACACATCGCATAAACATTTTCACAACGCTATACACTTTTCTTAGTTTAAATAACAATCCATAGGACTTTGAGGTAGTTTGTCTAACGCAATGTAAACTCACATATCACTTTTAGGCTTTTTGCACAACTCTGTTGAGCAATTATAAATCCTAACACTTTAGGATTCCGAGGTTACCGTGCGGTACGGTGTAAATCCTCCTATCTTTTTAGGCTATTTGCACAGTCTGATATTGTGTAAACATAAGTCCTAACTCCTAAATAATTTGCAGGATTGAAATATCAAATTAAATCATTTCAAAGACATAAAGTCAAATAATAGGATAGCTGGGAGTTCACCGGGGTTTCCCCGGATTCATGATATCCCCTATTTTTCTTCATTTTGGATTCCTTAAATAATTGTTTCTATTTTGATTCATTCTCAGTTGATTTTCCCATGTCCAATCGTGAAAACCTAAACTTTGAAATCTTGAAGGCAAAATCACCTGATCTTAATCAAGAGTTTTCTTAAGTAATTTTGGTTATTTAAGATGTAATTAACTATAGGGGTTTGCCTCTATATGGAACCTGGAACCCAGTAAGATGTAATTAACTATAGGGGTTTGCCTCTATATTGAACCTGGAACCCAGATAAAACAAACCCTATCTAATTTTTTTTATGTTAGGTGGGGGGACTTGTTGGACTTTTTATAAAATATTTCACAGATCAAAACGGATGTCATAAATTTTTTAGTCTAGGTGATTGAATCCCTATTACAAGTGATATATTTATT
>NW_018164944.1:86621-108698 GCF_001263595.1 Phalaenopsis equestris | reverse complement strand
AAAATCACAAAATCACCATTTTTTTCAAATCACGAAAGTTTAAAGTTAAAAAAAAAAACGGCCGATAGACAGCCACATATCATCTTCTACGGTTGATAATCTGACTATTTTCTAAAGTTGTGACACCTAATTGATAGCGGCGACTCCTAATATATAGGTTTAAGTTGTGACTCCTAACTTATGGGTTTTTTTGTAACCTTTTATCTTTTGGATCATAGGTTTGTTGGGCTTTAGCTGCTCTTTAATTTTCTGAGATGTTTCTTGCTTTGCTCTAGAACAGGTTTTTTTTAATTTGGCATGCTCTAGAGCAGATGTTTTTACGGTAGTATTTTACTTGTTTTAATATAATATTGATTTATTAAATATAATATTTCTGCTTCTAATAATTTTATTATCTTCACTATCTTAATCTCCATATCCTAAAGCTTTGTCTTTTTGGTTAAAGTTTATCTTAGGTGATGTAATAAACATAAATATAAGCATATGTCGTATTCCATCCAGGCTTCTTTAGGAACCCCAAAGTTAAGTGCGACTAATGGTTCTTGACTTATCACATATGGTTTTATGTCTATCGCATCTGACCATAAGGTCTTCAAAAGACATGCACGCAATATCATGTTTCTTGCACATTCATAGAGAGCTCTATTCATTTTCTTAGCTACTTAATTTTGCTTTGGAGTTATTGATATTGTTCTCTCCCTGTACATCTAGTATTTTTTTAATTATTCAAAATCATACTTCTCTTCATTATTAAATCTTAGATATTTAATTTTGTCTTTGATTTCACTTTCCATCGCTCTTCTTTTTTACTTTTGGCATTGCCTACACTCTTTTTTTTTTTTGGTTTTTTCACATTACGTGGCCATGCCTACAATCTTAGCATATAATTAGATGATTTTTCAAATAAATCTAAATCAATCTAATCGAAAAATAAGTTGACCGACAGGTTCTTGCTGGAAGATTTTGATTTACCTCTCCATTTGCTATTGCTAATGTTTGGTGACTTGCTAAGCTTCATGAAGGACAATTCATAGAAACTTAGCTCTTGGGCAAGGATGAGAGCAAGAACAATGCATGAATCTCATATCAAATTTGATGTTTAGAAAGTCAATTGTCTCGTGATTGAGTTAAACTCATTGATGTGATTGGTAATCAAAGCTTTTTCTGACATCTTGAAATTAAAATACTTGCTCATGATTTGTACCTTGTTGATTGTGGAGGGCTTTTTTTACCATATTGTAGAGTACTTTAGTGACGCTTGTTATTTTCTCGGTGAGGATTTAGAAGGCGACATACTAGTAATCATTAAAAATGTTTGTCCATTAACTTTCACTCTTTCTAGCAGAATAATTGCAACTTTACTCCCTACAATGGTTGATGGAGTTTTCTTTACTATAGAGAGTCTTCTATTTGTATTTTCCATAACACAAAATTTCATTTATTGAACTTATTGATTTTGATCTTTCCATCCCATATGCTTCAATCTGAAAGTTTCTTAGGCGAATACTCTGATAACAATTGTTATGTTAATGATAAAATAGAGTAAAAATTAAATCAAGATGATAGAATAATCGCACTAAAGATCCACCTATGTCAATATTCGCACAGAGACTAAGTATTTTATTAAGTTTTAAAAGTTGTATATGGAGATATTATATTTTAGGTAAATACAGACAAAGGTACCACTTTGTCTATATTAGCAATTGAGAGGGAACATATTGAATGGGAGGGATGAACTCAATGGATAACACTGATAACACATTAATGTTTTTTGAGTAGAGAGTTTTCACTTCTTGATTTTTCAATGATTAAAATAAGAGCAATGTGAGTGAGCTTGGAGACAAGGAGGGGTAGCATATTGATAAAATTGTTGGAGAGACCCACTTAGTGGTTGCAGCGAGTGCAAGTGCGAGGTTAGATTACTTCTAGTTCTTGCCATTCAAGCACATATTCGAGGAACTGGTGATGCAACACCAATAGCTCTTGATTTTTGCGACCTCTACATTCACTATAAAGTTTGTTGTATGAAATTGTAGAGTTGAGGTCTTTCTTGACTTATATTTGTGAATGTATTCTTGTTCTTAAGGATTAAGTAGTTGGTGCTAGGGCGAGTATTAAGGAAAGGAATAAGAGGTTTACTCATTTAGAGAAAATGATGCACTTCAAAAGTTAAAGCATGCCAATATCCTTATGAATTGAAGAGCTAGTTCTTGTTTTAAAACTTGAATGTGAGAGGAGTGCACAAATTAAATTTATTTTATAATAGATTATACATAATTAGTGTTACTTTTAAATAGAGTAATGGGCTATTTGATTTGAAGAGTTCTAAGTGTAGAATTTCAAGATCGGGGGCTTTGAAAAATGTTTAATTTGATTAAAATTTTAAAATTTACTCATCAGTTCATTTTTTTATATTTTTAAAAATTCCTTTTTTGCATTTGTTTTACACTTAGAGGTTGTTTGGTTTACAGCAAAAGGATTGAACTACATTCCTTTTGTAAGAGTTTTGAAAATTCAGCCATTTGGTCAGAAGAATTCAAAATGTTGTGTAAACTATGAATGTGTTTAGAACTTATTCTTTAGTTTTTTTTTCTGTGTATTTGAAATTTACTGAATTTTGACGAATTCCATATACACAATTCTATGTAAAGTATTGTCATCCGCTATCGCCGGCCACCGTCACCTTTGCTCGCTTACCCCGCTGCTAATAATTTATTTAAAACCTCATATATTTTGAAATATATTATTTTCATTCTACTTAAAAAAAAAGAGTCGTATATTTATTTTACAATGAACCAAATAACTCCAAAGTATTCCAAATACAATACATTATTTTTGCATTGCATTCATTTTAGATTGAATTACTTTTTGTCAGCAGACCAAGCAATCTCTTTATTAACATCGTTGATGTGTTTCTGATGTATAATTTTACTTTATGTTATTTTTTAAAGAATATAAAATTTCAAATATTTGTATTCAAATGGGACCAACAATTTATCAAAGAGCTGGAATTATCTCAACAGGAAAAGATAATATGCTTCTTTTATTTAAAAGAGAACAAAAAATTTAGAAGTCCTAATAAAAATAGTAAAACACTAGAGCTACTCAAAAAGGTCAACCTTTCAACTCATTTATCTCAATACATCTCTTGCATTTTTGACGTGTACAAATTCTGAGGTTTATGTCACGTGCATTACTGAAAGTACAACACCTTTAATTGTGAATGTTAGAAGTATTTCTTCATGAAGCATTCTTCTCATCGCGAGAGTAATAACGTTGGAAGTTAGGCATAAAAGCTCGTCGAGTATTTTGAAATATTATTTAAGATAATAGATTTATTGTTGGGCTAGAGATTTTATATATACAAGCATCACATTATAGGAAACGTTGGGTGATTTGAATCATTTCACATGTTTTAAAAGTGTTATCTATATTTTTCTACAAAGTAGGGGCTAGGATGTGTTTAGGAACATGTTAAAAGGCATTTAGAGCTATTAGAGATGTTTCTTCCACTTGTCTACATTAAGTTTATCGTATCCTCTATAGGATGTTATTGAATGTTTTTTGTTTCCTTGACAAAAAGGAGGCTCAACTATATTAAAGCCATCCATGGCTAAAATTATTAGCAATTGTTTGCTAAGCCATTTGTTGACATTTTGAGTTTTGGGAAAAGAAAAGGATGAAGTATTGTTCATTTGAAAAGTTTAAAAAATTTGGCTTTTGCCTTTTCTTCGAATCTTTTCTCATGAATTTAACATTTTTATCACTTTGTTCTTTTGTTTTATGTTGTCCTTTTTGGATGTGCTGCTAAATACCTGATATGAAATTTGCTATCGCGATTTATATTCATCTATTAATTGAATTTAAGAAAACTAATCCATGTTAGCAGTGTCTTCAACAATTAGGATTTCTTGATTAACGTATGCTTGGTCTGGATATAAGTGGTTATATTGAGCTTCCAGGCACACCACATTATCTTGTATGATAACTTCTTGAGGCAACCTGGTTCTTAGTCTCTTATAGACTAGATAACGAATCATATCTAAAGGCCTGAAGCAACTAAACAAAGTGTGTTAGTGGGGTTTCCCTTTTATACAGTTCCAAGTGTGCAATCTTGCCCTTAGTGAGTGAATTGTGAGGCTAAATATCCATCAGATAGGAGCAAATGTAAATTTTAAATTTATGTGCTTCTATATGATCTGAGATAGATGTTGCGAGAGACAAATATATTTGTATTATATTTTAAGACTAGGTCATTGACTTTCTTTACCAAAAAAAAAAAGCAAAAAGTGGACGTTTCTCCTAGTTTTATGATCACATCTAGAGAAGTAGTAGTTTTGGCTAGCACCACTAAAGCTTAGTACTGCTGCAAATCTTTGATTTTTGTGATGAATGACTTGTTGATGTAAATGATTAAAACATAATTGATGCGAAGATCTCTAGAAGGGAAGAGATGGCCCGGGTTTTAAAGTATGGATGTGAATGGAGTACATACAATTTAGTAGACTAAACTTGATTGGGAGATGGATTATCTTTTTGGGTATTGCAAGCAAGACTTATTTGGCTTCTTTCTTCCATCCTTTGAGATGGCACTAAAATTGGTTGCACACCCTTGTAGTGTAAAACTTGCTTCAAGGTGATTATGAATCAAAGAAATACGTTTTTTTTTTTTTTTTTTTAACCAAAGAAATACTTGCTTTGGCTGGTGGGATTATTTCGCCTATGTCGAGGCTATGAATGAATTAAGTTGAGCCGAGTACTTTTTCCTTTTTTTCTTTATTTTGTTCTAGTTAGCTCATATAGTTTCTCATCAAATTTGGCTGAGTTTAAATATGCCTGAGGTTCAAAATTTTGTTCAAGCTGGTTTATTAGCCTTCTTATTGAGTTCAAGCTATAATGAAGCTTAACAAATTGAATTTAATTAATCAAATGTTCGATGCTAATGACTTGGGTATTGCTTTTTTTTGTGGGATATAAATGGATTTGTATGTTTTAATCAAACATGACATAATTAACTAATTATTGTTGCTAATTTTTGGAGAATTTAAATATTTATAAAAATCAAAAATAGATTTTTAGCTATCTATTAACTATATGTTTAGTATTTTCATCATATTTAACACGTTTAGTAATACATAAATTATTTCATCATTAAATAAATATTTTATTGTGCTCTTGATGAACAATAAACAAATATGGTTAACACTATAAATAAATGAGTTGGCCGATGGTTGAGCTTTTCATTTGTATGTTAGGTTTATAAAATTTTGCCCAAATTTGTTCAATTATTTAAATAAAGTAGCATGAATGCGTTATATCTGAACAAGCTTCGAATTGTTCATTTTGGTCTCGGCAATGTTTCGTTCTTGTTAATCATTTGAAAGTGTTGGGCCTTAAATTGAATATCTGTTTAATAAGATTATTGTCTAAAGTGTTGTAAGAGTTATAGTTATTTGATAAATAATTATTGAACTAAATTTTATTAATTTCTTTTATCTTATGATATTTAGATTAATATTAAATAAGCTATAATTAATTAAAATAATAAAATTCTAGACTTCATGAAGGTATTTTTCTAGGAAGTATTTACTCCTTTTTTAAGAAGTTTTTACGTCTTACATACAATTGAATTTTTCTCACAATAATTAAGCAAACGATTTAAAACTGTTGCCGTTTGAGCTGATTGCATTCCAAAATAAAAAACCAACGAAACCCATTTATGCAAAATTTGGTAACTACGTGAATGAGCTTATGATGAGTAATATGCGTTCTACGCTCAAATGCTGAAGTTTTCTCTTGAAATTGGATATCTTTTTATAATGAAGGGTAACACTAAGGGGACTGAAAGGTTAATGTGGCTACTCTGAAGGCACAATATAACAGCTTTTCTGTTTCCTAGTCTCGAACTTTGATTTTTGAGGATGGCAACTATAGTGATGCTTTCTATTTTGTAATCAAGTGGATTGTTATTTAGAAATAGTTTTCTTTTCCTTTTTCGGACTTGAACTTAAACCGGGCAAAATTTTGTTTTAGAAAAGTAGAAATTGATAGTTGGTGTAAGTTTTGGTGCAGTTACCTTTTTAGCTTGTGTTATCTGATAGCTTATTAATTTTCTTAATTATGCATGTTTCAAACTACTGCTTTGTTGTAGAATTTTAAAGCACCTGCAATGAAAACTAAGATCAGATTGTTTACTGGTCTGGTTAAATCATTTACATGCATCCCACCCAATTCCTATGTATTTACATGTCCAAAACTCAAACCTTTACATTTATATCACCCAAATTTCATACCAAATAAAAATTTTAACTTCAAAAATTGAAATACACCTATTTCATGCATAGGTAAGGTGACATGTATGTAAAAATTTACGTTTAGGTGTTTGATATGCAAATACAGAGTTGAGGGGTATATATGTAAATTTTCCTTTTTTTTAATTATTTTTAACTTACTTTCAGTTCTTGTTGTTAAGAGTTCCATTTCTTTTGCTTGGTGCAATAACGGACCTCCCAGTAATAATTTCTTGTGTTGGCAGTTCACCGGGTTCTTGGCTTGAAGGGATTGGAGTTCCAGAGCCTCTATCATTTTACCATTGGAAGTCCAGTATTAGATAAGCGAATAATGAGCCTTCCTGCTTATCCTGGTCCAGGAATTGATGCATGATCTCAAATGGCAAGCTTTCTTTCTTAATGCTATCCTGACCGTCCATTCTTTTATGGATCTACACTAGGCCTAATAATTTTGCATAAAAAAACTGCATGCATGACAGTCAACAAAAGAAAATGTTGTATAATCTGTATAGTATTACAGGATAGTTGTCCTGGGTGGGGGCATTTATATACAATGCACTTGAAATATTACTATTTACAAAGCAACCTTTCTCTTGCATCCTTCTTTTTTCAAATTGTGCCAACTAAATTCACAATGAAACCCATACCCTTATTTTTCATTTTTATCAAATACCCAATAGTTTGATTGTTGCATGCTTAAATACATTGGTTTGGAAGTTTTTAAAAAATGTCCATGGTGGTTATGTTGTAATTTGCAATATTTCGGGTGCTATGAATGTAATTATGCCTAAAGAAAAGTTATTTGTTTAATTTTTTTTCAAAATAAGGATTTTGCAGATTTAAGAAATGAGTGCTTGTTCATGGTGCGATACCCTATTTATTCTGATTTGCTGGCATGAATCTCTTCCATTCACCGTGCCTTCCATGCTGCCATCTCTTGTCCGTTCAGATTGTAGCATGCATTCATCCCAATGCGAAGAGAAAGTTAACCATAACACGCCTGCTCGAATCCTAACAAAAAGCCAGAATGCGTTGCACCCACTCTTAGGGCAGAAATATTTACGCACGAGAATGCATGCAGTTTTTTGTGCGCAATCCCCTCTTGATAATCTCTGCAAAGGTTATTGGAGGATTATTGCGGAGTTATTTTGGTGTTATTTGGAGTCGATACCCTCTGCGATTACATTTGCACATTTCATGATTACTTTCACATTTTCTCTGGCGTTAGTGCCTTGATTCCGAATAATGCCGAAATAACTTCGTAATAGCCTCCCAATAATCTTCGTAGAGAGGTTATTGAGAAGCTATTGTGAGGGGATTACACACGGAGAGCTGTGTGTCTTCTCCATACTTAAATATTTCTCGTTAGGACTGCCCTATCTGAAGTCAATTACCACACCGGTCCCATACTTGAGACCATTGTTTTGAAAACCGAACTCGCTTGGTTGGTCTGGTCCAACTGGGAATTGGGCATGGTATTGGTTTGGGTGGGAGTAAAAATCGGGTTCGAACGACCCCAACATAGACAAAAAATTTTCTTTGCAGACTCTTGACGTAATTTTACGTGTGGCGGAAGTTATTCCGAGTTATTTTCAGGTTATTTCTGAATTATTTTCAATAATATCGAAATAACCCAGAAATAACTCAAAAATAAAGACCGCGGATTATTTTGGTATTATTGAAAATAACCCAGAAATAACTCACACCACAAGTAGAGCTACTTCAACGCTCCACACAGAAAAAGCGCTCCAGCATAGAACTGCCCATGCCGCAGATCCAATCGGAAAATCCTCGAAATAACCCAGAAATAACCCAAAAATAAAGACCGCGGATTATTTTGGTATTATTGAAAATAACCTAGAAATAACTCACACCACAAGTAGAGCTACTTCAGCGCTCCGCACAGAAAAAGCGCTCCAGCACAGAACTGCCCATGCCGCAGATCCAATCGGAAAATCCGAAAACTGCTCTCGGTTTAAGAGAACCAGCATGTTTCTTGCCGGCGACTTGATCCCCTCACTGTCCGTCACCGACTTGAAATGGATTGTTCTTGTTCTTCAAAATTTTCTTTCATTATGGAGAAAGTTTTTTGAGGTCATTTTTTAGACTTGTCTTATCGAGTGAAGAACAATGTAAGGAGGAAAAGCATGGAATCAATCCATATGAGGGCTCTGCAGGGGGAGTTTCTATGGGAGAAGTAAAGCATTGGAGACGGGATTAATAGGGTTAAAAAATTGAGTTTTGAGGAAGAAGATGATTACACAGTGGGCAACAAAGACTTCTTCAATGCCACGTGGCAAATTCACCATGAGATGAATTGTGGGATTTTCTCAAGGAAATTAAGCTAAGAGATCATGAGCAAACTCTTTATTCTCATAAAAACCTAAAATTTGTTATAATATTCTCACATTATGCAACCTATTTAATATATTTAAAATTTAACCTAATTTATTTATTTATTTATTTTTGTACAACTCATATTTTAAAACTATCAATTTTTTATTCTCACATCATAAAAAGAAATTTAGTATTCACTGTTTATATAAAAAAATAACTTTGTAGTTGTGAGGGATGTATAATGGACTAATTTAATTAAAACACATTATTTTTTATATTTAAGATTTTTAAATTCAAAATTATCTGTTTGACTTGATAGAATTTATAAAGCCAAGTCTTGTATTAAAAAAAAAAATAACCACTTAATTGATAATTAAAGATAATTAAATAAGTGATTTGGATTAAAAAAACTAGGACTTGGTCAACTAGGACTTGTTTACTTAAATTTGATTTTACAATAAATTTGATTTAAAAAAAAAATTTTAGAAGAAATGGTGTTCTAAAGTTGGCATTATTGAAGTTTATACTATCGTTTGAATAGATTATTTTTTGTGCTTTATTAAATTAAAAAAAAATTACTTATTTGGATAAGTTATTAGCTAGAGTTTTCATTTATAAAATATTAAAATACCCATATTTTTTGAAATAATAATAAAATTCATTTCTATTATTAATTTCTAAATAAAAAGACAGAAATGCAAGCTTACAATGTATGTAATTTATTAAAATGAGTAAAAAAAGTAATGGAAAATGACTAAAAAAAATGCAAACCTATTACACATGTGACTTGGTAGCATTAAAAAATTATGTTTGATAAGTTTAGATTAGCTGAAAATAATGATTGATGTATGCACCCATGTCACTGCAGGGCGAAATCAACCTTTTTTTAGGTGGAAAACTGCCCCCTAGACCCAACGTGAGGGGGTTTGGGCAATGAAGGGCAAAATGATACTTTAGAAGGGGTAAAAAAGATATTTCAATAGTGGCAAAAGACCAAATTGTCCTCCCAGATAAGTTCAAATCTAGATTTGATGAGGGCAATTTCCCCTGGACCCTTATTCGGCTCGACCCTATCTATGTGTTGCATTATGTAAATTTAATTTTTTATTGAAATTAAAAAATTACTTCTGTTATAAGTTCATATTGTTTTAATTTCAATTAGTGATGTCATTTAGCATGTGTTTGGGGTTGTTGCTGCTTTTTGAATAAGTAACTAGGAAGCTGCTTACTGGAGAAGCAAGGGAAGCAGTTCATAGCAATTGTCAAACAACTACTGCTGGAATAACAGTGAATTTGTTTCTCTTATAATTATAGATTCTTCTTGATATATGTGCAAAAACATGATTTATGAGTTTGACGATGTTATTTGTCATTCTAACCAATGAGTTAAACCCTATATCAAAATATTTGTTAATTGTCTATATTGAGTGGTATAATTGATAAGAAGCAACTCAAATGGACTCATTATGCAACATAATATATGAAGTAATGGCTTGTACTTCTATGGGTGTAAATCAAAACGATCAGCAAATTACGATTTTATTTTCTGGACATCTGAAACATACTATTAGTTTTACTTGGATAATCTTAGAGTAGGTCACCAATCCACTTATCACTCACAAATGAAAATGACACACATGATGTCCTACACAAATTTGTCTGATAGTACTCATGGATAAGATATACTGTAATAGTCAAAATTGTTGCTCGTTTCACTATATCTATAGTTTTCTCTTCATTTGATGAGTTCATTTGAATATTTTATGCATGTCAAAAAATATAAAAAATAACAAATTATGCTATATGTGAAAAACTATTTAACTAATGTACTACAACCAGTGCAAAACATTACAACACTAATATTGTGTTTTTGAAAATGCTAATGTAATATGTGGCAAGAAACTAAGATTGTTAGATGTATCTTTTTCCACCTCGTCTCACTGGAACAACATTCGCCAACTGATCATTCATATTCAGGTGCTTGACAACTCGTGCTTAACTACTATACTCAGTCGCTTATATTTAACTACTTGTTGAGCTGAATTTTTCAATGAATTAGAAAAAAAGACCCTAAGTTTGCTAGGACCCTTACAGGCCCAAAACAACTGATTTTGGTCATATGTATTTAGTTAACTAATTCTCTTATAAGTTAGAAAATTATTCAGCAAAAATAATAAAAAAATAAAAATATTAAATTATTATAGTAATATTGTTTATGACCCATCAATCCTTATAAATAAGTCAATAAGATGCCACTAGGCTTATTCTTCTTTTGTTGCTACTGTTCCTACCTTTGTATTTGGCTTCTTGTGCTCTCACCATTGCAAGAATTTCAGATGGAAGTAGATGAACACTTTGAAGGAGAGGAAGAGAGTGATGAAGCGATGAAGGAGGGTTTTGCCTCCCATCAAGGGAAGGCTTCTCTATAGGTTCATTCAGAGACAATTGTCATTGATTTGGACTAATTGAGAGAAAATCCCTCTTAGGATTCGATTTCATAGATCTAGGTCTCGTTGAAAAGTCACTAAAGGAATTACTTGTGTGTGGTAGTGTTGGCAAAATGAGTGAAATTTCTACATCATCATAATTTTTGCTTGAATGCATGTGATATCTTCACAATTGGATTGAGGCTACTAGAGTTTTGATTGGAGAACAATGGAAGACTTTGTCAAAATCCACCAAGGATTAGGAAGAGTTGAAGTTGGCTTCATCTCACATTGTCGACTCAGTGACATATCATGGACAGATGGTTGAGGACTTCGAAAGGGAGTGCTTTGATATGAAGACTCAATGCATTGAGCTTGAATAAGAACTTCAATGAGCCAGGGACTATATGGTATAATGAAGACATTCCCATAGTTTATGGACTCATTTTCTAAGAGCACTACATATAACTCCATGCTTTAGAAGAAATTTTTGGATGAGATTCAGTATTGTTTGTGGAACTTAGGCAAAGAGAGATCCTCTCCTCGGAGTAGGTGAATATAACTTCAAGGAGTGGTTAAATATGGAGAAATTCAAGGAAATACTAGAGGTTTCCAATTTTGAGGAATAAGATAATGATGAAAAAAATGAGAGGGGTTCGACCAATGTATGATTAATGTCATTTGGAGAACTCCATTTTGTTTTTTCTTTCCTTTCTTGTTGTACATTTAAAGTGACTAATATAGTTTTTTTAGTAATACAATAGCATTTGTTTTATTAATAATACTTCTATATTATCAATTTATTTTTCACACATTTGACATGAATATATCGAAAAATAATATGCTAGTTTAACCTTTGGAGGAGAATCATAGTCCTAACATAAAAATTGTACTTGAAGCGTATCTTTTCAACTTTGGTTGCATTTGCAACGCACCTTCATATTTATTCTTTACAACAAATACCAAATTTTAAGGGACAGGACGTTAAAGATATAGTATTTACTGTTTATTGTTTATGAGATTTAGTATTTACAATGTATGCTAGGGAATACTTATTACACATTTACCTTCACATTTTAACATCTCAGCCAATGGATGAGGACTAAGTCACGTCTCATTGCAATTGGTTAGTTCTCATGAATTAGAAACAAAACCATCTCATTTCTCATTGCAATTGGGGGGGTGGGCTCTAGGGACAAGATGTTAAAGATATAGTATTTACTGTTTATTGTTTATGAGATTTAGTATTTACAATGTATGCTAGGGAATACTTATTACGCATTTACCTTCACATATTAACATCTCAACCATTGGATGAGGACTAAGTCACATCTCATTGCAATTGGTTAGTTCTCATGAATCAGAATCAACACCATTTCACTAATTTTTGATCGAACCACCAGTTCGAAGGGATCCCACATCATTTGATGCATAAATTGTTATTTTCATGATCATAAACTAGCGAACGGTTTACAGTCAAACCGGTCAAACCTGCCTACTCAATTTGATTTTTAAAACCTCTCATAACATAATAACGGCCTAAATTCATCAAAGAATTAGTTGTGCTTATATTTCTATTTTCATAGAGTAAAATTTGCTGTAAAAGTTAGCAACTTATTAAGCGAGAAACCCATCAGTTGTTTAACTATTTACTTTTAATATTATGTGAGTATCAGTAATTTAAAAATGAACAAAAATTAGGAAGTCATTGCATTGCTCTACATTACATGATTGGAAGAACTCTTAAAAGTTGAAAGCTATTAGGTTTTTCATTCAAAAGCTATGCCATGTCTTGGTAAACGATTGTATGTGGAAGCCCCCAAAATCCTCCATTTGAACCTTGCCAGGAATTTTATAGCTCAAGGCCATCGCCAACTTTCAAGACAATCACAGCCTAACATATTTCAAAAATGAACATTAGCAAAAAAGTGATTATGAAAACTCATTGTGCTATAGAACATGAATACATAAGTTACAACTCATGAACACTTTGAAGAGATCAAATCTAGGTGGAAGAATTTGATATTGTCATTTTCAGGCTATTGGAACAATCAGTTTTTTTTTGGGATATCAGGTAGAAATGAAGATCAATTAAGGAAATATGACATGAAAGTATCATAATAAACTTATTTTGGGATTAATATACAGAAGATGAGTCGACGAGACCCCGAAAGACACCTATCACCCTTGAAGGCCTAAGGGAAGCATGACTCATTCAATGAAAAAAAATATTATATCCAGTAAATCGGATGTGTGAACGATTGGCATGGATCATACCATACCACCAGATGCGCGGTGTGGTGCAATCCATCCGGACGACGAACGGACGTACTAATTTCTCCATTTCATGAATTTAGTGAAGTGAGCATTGTGGCAAAGGGAGCTTGATGAATCCAAATTGAGACGCCAATTTGCAATATGTTAGCTAAATGGATAACAACATGATGCACAACATATTTTCAAAAAATTTAACGGCATATGAGATGATCTCTTCTAACTAGTTGCCAGTCACACTGCAATTGTTATCTTCATGTTTGCTGAAAGTGGTGAAAATACCCAGAACTTTCAAAGCAAAAATTAGGAAACTCAGACATAACAATAAAACAATTCCTCATAAAATGTTGGAGGAATCAGTCGAAAGAAGATGAAAATCGAAACTCGTCAAGCTGCTTCAGAGGGAAGTTCAGTAAACTATACTGAAGATGCCAATGCTAGGGAATATGAAATGAGAACTTGTGTTGCTCTGTATTCAACCAGGACTAATCCAAGGCGAACGCAGAAGATGGTGGGGGATTAGATAGCGCCATAGTCATTGGGAAAAATTCAAACTTTTCTACCCTATACTACCACGGACCTGGACCAGAGAAGCCAAGATTAAATCTTGATTGAAAAATGAGGAGCAGCTTCATCTGCTAGCATGAATCTCCTCCATCTTCGCCCTTCTCCGGCTGCCATCTTCCCTCCCTCTGCACTCCACCGCATCTATCTCAAAGCGAAGAGAAAAAAAACCAAAACGCAGCAACTCAAATTCCACCAGAGAGCCGATGGCGTTGTTCCCATTGCGAGCTTACCCTATCCGAAGTCATCTCCCACCCCTCTCCTCATATCCGAGACGTCCACCTCCCTTACCACCGAAGAAGCCCTCGAGCGCATATTTCTCAACCTGCACTCCGCTCTCGCTGGAGGTATCCACATTGAACCCTCCACTTTCTCCTCCCTCCTGGAGCTCTGCTTCCGCATCGATCCTTCCCAGCGCCGAGCAGCCGCTCTGCACCGCCTCATCCCGGCCTCCCTTCTCCATTCTAGCGCCAACATCTCCTCTAAGTTGATTCGTCTCTACGCATCCAGCGGCCTTGTAGAGAAAGCCCACAACCTCTTCGACAACTTGCCCCCCAGTCATAAAACCGCAGCTTTCCCCTGGAACGCTCTCATTTCCGGCTACGCAGACATCGGTCTTCACGAGGATGCTATGGCACTCTACCATCAGATGGAGGAAGAAGGTGTCGAGCCGGACCGATTTACTTTCCCTCGTGTCATCAAAGCATGCGCTAGTATCGGATCCATCCCTCATGGCGAGTCTGTACATCGCCACCTCGTACGCTCCGGTTTCGCCACCGAACCTTTCGCGCTCAACGCGCTCGTCGACATGTATGCCAAGTGCGGTGACATTGCCCGCGCCCGCCGTATCTTCGATCAGATCCTCGATCGGGATCCCGTCGCCTGGAACTCCATGATTAACGGGTACATCCGCCATGGCTTATTTGCGGAGGCCATTGAAACGTGCAGAAGAATGCTAGTTGGTGGTCTTGAGTTAGATACTGTGACCATCTCCTCGTTGCTTGCTGGTTGTGCTTCTTCGAAGTGCAACATGGGTCTGGAGATCCATGGCTGGATCCTCCGCCGCGGGCTTCTGCTGGGTGTATCTGTAGCCAACTCTTTGATCACTATGTACTCTATGCTCGGCCAATTAGACCGTGCGAAGTTCATTTTCAGTACCATGCCGGAGAAGGATTTGGTCTCCTGGAATGCCATTATTTCTGCCAGCAGAAGAGACCGGCGGGTGCTCAGTATATTCCGGCAGATGGAGGATTCAGGTGTGTCGCCGGACGGCATAACGTTTGTATCATTGCTCTCGGCTTGTGCTAATTTGGGCCTTGTTGAAGATGGCCGGAAAAAAGAGCAAAAGAATTAGGCGAGATATTTATTATTTCCATAGATCAATAAAAGAGAATGTGATAAGTTATAGTATCCTATTTTATTCTTACAGTGGGAGTAACACTTTCATTATCACTTTAATAAATCCCTGTACATCAATAGTTGTGACCATCTATAAATTATATGAGGTTTTTTTTTCCTCCAAATCTTACTTTTTAGTACCTTTATTCACTGGGTCTATCTTTATCTGCTTGTATTAACTAAGTTTTCTGCACCAAAGGTTGTGAAAATTGCTAATTGAAAGTTGCAATGAAGCATAATTCATATGCGTGAATAAGTTAAATCGACGATGAGGAGCAGGGGCCAAATCAACCTATTGTGAGAAGAGCAATGATGTTAGTGAAGGGTGTCACTAGTAAATAAGGGTTGATTTTGGATTTGATTTTGATTTTGATTATGATCATCAAACTCTTGCTGTGATGTCCATCAATTGTCCTATGTCGAATGCTCCTGTGATGAGTCAAGCTGTCAACCTCATGGCTTTGGTTCAGGTAAGTCTGTTTTATAAAAAAATAAACAATAATCTGTACAATATTATAATTTTTTTAGGTTTTTATTTTTCTTGTAGGTGTGACCGGTGAGCGTCTTGGACAATTATTAGTAAAAGCCTACCAAATTTGAGTCATCCTTGAAGGTATGCCTCTTCATTTGAAATGTTTTCTTAAGGAAACTTTTTGTTGGTTGTTCTGAGTGGGCATATGGTACATTGAATGTAATTAAGCTTCTGAATTTTTTATCAATAGAGTCAGAGGTCACATCTTTCACAGTTCTGGGGATTTTATTCTTGTTCTTGAGTAAAATATTTGTGACATTGATTTATTGAGATTCCCTTAATAGCTTTTTGAGTAGAGTGTTTTTACTTTTGCAATACTTAATGAATATAGCCAAAATAATTTCAATGAGGCAACCTGGAGATAACAAGGAGGGGCAGATTGTTGAAATTATTTGAGAGACTTCCTCAATGGTTGGGGAATGTGCAAGCTTTGAGGGTGGATTAGGCCTAGTACATGCCCTTGAAGCACACATTCAGGGAACTCGGGTTACATCTCCCCTAATTGCTCTTGATTTTCACTGTTCGGTGTCATCTCATTCAGCGAAAAGTTTGGTGGATGAGATTGTAGAGTTTTCATCTTCCTAGTTTTATATGCTGTAATGTGTGCATGCTCATGAGGATTAATTTTTTTGGCACTGAATTGAATGTTTTGGAAGGGATGAAGAGGGTTATCTTTTTGGGGAGAAATATGCACTTCAAAAGATGAACCATGGCAAGTTATGTATGAAGTGCTAGTTTTAAAACTTAGATGTAAGAGGAGTGCACATATGTAAGTTACTTTTTAACAAGCTTGACATGGTTGATGTTATTGTTTAACAGGTTAAGGAGTTGTTTGATTTGAAGAGTTTTGAGTTTAAAATATTTCAAATGTAGGAGTTTTAAAAATGTTGGTATTTAGTTTGATAAAAAAATAAATTCAAAATAAATTTTTGAACAAGTTAAAATTCACATCTTGTTCATTTAAGGTGTATTTTAAAATTGACTGATTTTTAAATACATTATAAGCTATCGCTACTGCCACTAGAGACTAGTGGTTGTCTCCCTTGTCTTTGGCTATTGTTGGGCAACCGCCACCGACCATTGTCTTACCTCCACCATCATCATCCTTCGGTCTTCACGACCCATTGTCAGACCACTCCAAACTACCACCACAATTGCCATCACAAGACATCGCGGCCTGTTACATTCACCAGGCGCCATTAGTTCTCCCTTTTCATTCGCCATGGCCGGCCAGCTATCACCAGCCTTTGTCCTACCTCGAACATCATTTATGATCGGTGTTCACATCCCCTTGTCCTACAACGATCGCAGCCATAGGATATTGCGGCTTGTTATTGTCAACATCCTTATGCTGCCATGTCGATCACTGTTGTCTAGTTTTATATTGAATTTATTTTACATTAAACCAAACACAAAAAGTATTCTACTGCATTAATTTTGCACTCAACCAAACATGGGGAAAGTATTTTCAATACATGATTTAACTTTATAATGTATTTTGAATATTTAAAAATTCTCAATACTTATGTAACTAAATGACACCTAAACATCCCAAATAATTGGAGCACCATAAAAAATATAACACATTCTCCCAATAGGGGAGATCATGTGCATTCTTTATTTAAAAGAGAACACAAACTCTAAAAGTTCAATAAAAAAATTAAGAGGTCGTTTGATTTGCTGAAAATAAAATATAATGTAAAAGGTTTACAAAGTACTCTGATTACAATTTATTTAAAATATTTTAAAGTTGTTTGATTCATTGTAAAATAAACTTAAGTTTTTACTTTTTTTTATTTGGTTTGTAGGTTGAAAATAGTGTATTTAAATATATATTTTTTTGTCCTTTGGTAGTGTGAGATGGGGGTCGGCAGGCCATCGACAGAGGTAGGTTGGTGGTTGGTGGTTGGTGGGAGGTGGGCGTAGGGGTGTAAAAATTCACCCGACACACCAACACGATTCAAACTCGACTCGAAAAATTCAGGTTAGGGTTAACCCAAATATTTTCAACTCGGTTTTGGATCAGAGAATTTGAACCCGTTTATTATTTGGGTCAGGTTCCTCCAAAACCCAAATATAACCCGAATAAGCACGAAAGTTCAAGTCTGGTTCGAGTTAGTGGGTCAAGCTTGGGTTCGGGTAGTGCTGTAATCAAGTCGAGTCGAGCGGAATATGTTAGCAAATTTCGGACTTGACTTGGTATAATTATAAGTTGTTCATGTCGGCTTGAGCTTATGTTGAGCTTTCATGTATTGTTTAAGATTGACTTATATAAATTTTTAAATAAGCTATTGAATGATATTTAAATGAGCTAATGAACGATCTAAAAATTCAAACTAGCATCTAGATTTCCATACAAAAAATTCAATAAATAATTTTACAAATTTGATCGCTGCTATTAATATATTGATTATAAACTTTAAACCCTACAGGATCTTAAATCTCCTTTCTCCTCCATTTTTCCCTAAATCCCTCGTTTAGGAGATGCTTAATAGAATAATTTGTGTAGCATTCAAGTATTATTTAACCTAAATCTTATCAAATAACTAAAAATGACAATTTTAAGACCTACAAATACATAATATCAAGTTTTTATATATCATATATGATACGAGCTATCAACAAACAAGTTTTTAGTTAAATAAATTTAATTTATATAATTATCATATATGGTATGAGTTATCATCGAGTTTATGTACAAATTTGAATGCCCACGATCGAGTCTTAATCGAGCCGAGTTCGAGTTGTTCATCGAATGCATTGGTTTAGTTACAACCCTAGGTTTGGGTTTTAGTTTTTAACTCGTTTATTATTATGGTCGGGTTCAAGTTGACCTTATTCGGGTCGAACCCGAACCCAACTCACTGACCCGATTTGACACCCCTAGGTGGGTGGAGGCAGCAGGTTGTTGGCTTGCTGCAGACAACTGGCAGAAGTGGCCTACAGACAGCCGCAGTAGACGGTTGACGGCGGGCGGCGGAGGCCGCTACAGGTAGCAGGCAATGACGATGAATGGGGGCTGGCGGGCGGGGGTGGGCTGCGGGTAGCAGCTTGTCGATAGTATTTTATATTTTAATAAATTGATGTAATTTAAATTCGGCTCCAAATTCAGCCAAGATGAACTGCGATGTAAACTTGAAATTTGTTCATACTTTACATTATATTTATAATTCTTCATACCAAATATATAATTTCTAAAATCATTGTAAAAGAATTACAATACACCACAAATTCACTCAATCAAACGACCCCTAAAACTCTAAGACTACTAAAAAGTTTCTTTCAACTTACGTTTTAATACACATTGGAGTTTTGACACGCATGATCTTTGAGGTTTATATCACATGTATTATTGGATGTTCAACACCTTTAATGGTTAATATTTGACCTATTTCTTCACAAAGCATTCTTCTCAGCACTATACTAATAGCATTTGAATTTAATATAGGAGCATGTTATTCATTTTGAAATACTTTTTGAACTAATAGATTTTTCATTTGGCTAGAGGTTTTAAATATACAAGCATCATGAAATAGGAAATATTTGGCGGCTTGAATCATTTCACTTAATATATATTTCGTAAGTGTAAGTTTTATTTGATAACAAAGGAGGGGCTTGGAAGCGTTTATGAACATGTTAGCATTTAAAGCTATTGGGCATTTCTTCCACTTATACATATCAAGTTTGTTGTGCTCTCCATATGATGCACATTGGATATTTTTTTCTTCTTAAAGAAAGAGAAGCTCAAACATTGTCATTGTCAGTCCCAAGTCCAAATGTGAAAAGTGGAGGTTTGCGTTAGGTAGTCGACAACCAACGTAAAACTTATCGAAAAAATCATGACATGAATCCTTTTGATCATTGTTTATAGGATGCAATGAAGAAATAAGATTCATGTAGCCGACCCCACTTAGTGGGATTAAAGCTTTGTTGTTGTTGTTGTTGTAAAGAAAGAGAAGCTCAACTATAACAAAGCTATCATAGGCTAAAACTATAGCTATTGTGGTTACTGATAATAAGTTAATCAATTTGCTAAGCCATTAGTTGATATTTTTGTTTTATGAAAAGAAGAAAGATGAAGTATGTTCATTTGAAGTGTCAAAAAATTTGCCCTTTGCATTTTATTTAATATTTTCTCGTGAATTAAACCCTGTGATCATCTTGCACCTCTGTTTTAAGATCCTTCCCTTTTGGACCTGTTCTAAACACTCGATGTAGAATTTGTCACCCCAATTCAAATTATCTTCTATTAATTTAAGAAAACTGAGCCATGTTAGCTGTGTTATCTATAGTGATTAGATTTGCTTGAGTAACATAACTTGGTCTGGATATTAATATTAATCTTCAAGGCAAACCATGCTATCCTGTATGATAACTTGCTGAAGCAACCTAGTTCTTGGTCTTTTAGTGGTTAGATGTCGAACTAGATCGAAAGACCCCACGTATTTCAACTGTTGCATGTGAGGCGAACTTCTCTTTAAGTTTATGTGTTTCCATATGATATCTGGACCTGCAGTAGATGTTGCAAGAGACAAATATGTTAGTATTACATGTTAAGACTAGGTGATTTACTTGGCTCATAAAATAAAAAGCAAAAAATGATTGTTTCTCATAGTTTTACAATCACCTGTAGATAAAAAGAGTTTTGGCCAGCAACACTAAAGCTGAGCACAATTACAAATGTTTGCTTTTTGTGATCGATGTTTTGCTGATGTAAATGCTCAAAACATAATAGATGCCAACATATCTAGAAAGGAAGAGCTTTTCCTGGTTTTATAACTTGGATGTGCTTCCTTTGAACAAAGTAAACTTGATTAGGAGATCAAAGAAATGAAGTTCCTTATGCTGAGTTTAACAAGCTAGATGGATTGTTACTTTGGGTTTTGCTAGCAATACAACGATCCTCAAATGGAACCTAGACTCAGGTGCCACGGTGCATTAAACATCCAACACTGAGAAACTACAAAATCCGAGCACATATACCGGTTCATATCAAGCCATAGTATGAAATGGAGAAGCCCTTCCAATCAAAAAATTATTCCATCAGAACACCGGACGCAAAATTTGCTTCCGGAGTCCAGTAAACATGTGCCACGTGGCAAGTGGGTCTCACTCCTCTTATAAACCTACCCAACCAGTGTCTTGTAGTGAGACCCACTTGCAAGTGCTCACTAGACTCCGGATGCAAATTTGCTTCCGGTGTCCTGATGAAATAATCTCTCTTTCCAATCACTCACTTCAGTTAAGATCTTTTACACAGTCCAACCCGTACGCTTACTCTCTCTAAGCTTCTCCATGTACCAAATCTCTCCCATAATCTTCTTTCGGTATCTTTTTCTCCTCATAACTTTTGTATCAATGACTTAAAGACAAATTAAATACTTCTTCAAGGACCCATCAAACAAGGTCTAAAAGTTCAAGCCAGCTACATCATCCAGATACTCTGCACATTGTCGTCTCGGCCATCCCCATATTTCCACAATAAATATCTAGACCTGATACATTTATAGGCTCGGTGAGGAATATTTGGCTAGATAAAAAGCATCTGGGTAGTATGAATCGAAGATTTGTTCTGTCAAATTAGTTGTTCAATAAATTAGTTTTTCAACAGTATTTCGATAAACTTGGGTTGAATCAAATAAAAATCAAATTAAATGTAGTTCAAACATTCATGATTTTAAATGAATTGAGGTCGTCACTCATAAATCAAACATCTGGCATGAGCAAAGCTCAAATAATATTTTGATAAAAAAGATTGAGCTCAAATAAGGCCTCTGTCGGTCTGGCCTGGTTGTTTGCGGCATTAGATCAGACGTGTCATTTAATGGGCATGAAAAATGTTATGAAGTGTAAACAAGTGGGGCGGGCTCGATCTACTCTCAGATTGAGCTTGAGCCTAATTAATTTTAGCGAGTTCAAGCTCGAGCTTGAGTTTAAGTCTACAAGTTCAACTCGGCTCACAATCCAGTTTGTCTATTATAAAAGAAAGAAAAAAACATTAATTTACGGTAGTGTTATAAGTTATAACATGACAAATAGAATAAGCAATTGAGAGAAAAATAGTAAGACAAGACTTAATATTAAATATATAATATTATTCTCTTAACATTTTTAATATTTTAAAGATCAAGTTTTCAAATTTAATATATTTTGTATTAATATTTTTCGTAAACAAGAAGACTCACAAGCCAACGAGTTGAGTCAGTGCTAGCTTTTGCTTAGCTTGTTAGCTCATTGAGCTCAGTTCACGAGCCAC